>NC_139146.1:69477985-69554033 GCF_964270905.1 Leucopleurus acutus
GTTGGGGTTCCATTCTGTCTGTCTTTGTAGTTGTAGTAACAGAGTCCTTTGGTTGAGATTAAGTTCCAACCAATTCTTGGTTTTGGTAAGTGGCATGGCACTTAATTCTTCCACACCTGACTCCTGCTCTGATTCCATCTTTAATATCCCCTCTCTTTAAATAATCAGTTACTGTTTCGTTTCTCCTCATCTTCCTGGGACCTCAATCACAGTTGTGAACTCTGTGTCCCTCTACCTCTGTTCTCATTTCCTTGTTTATTCACTTCCTTTACATTTTCTTAGGGTTTTATCTAACAGTGAAAAAGGACCTGGCCCCTTAAACAGCACTATCCTGGAGAAGGCTGACAAAGTTTAATGGATAAAGAAGTGTTCTGACTTTAGAGAATCATAGACTCAAGTGTTCACAAGGGACCTTAAATGGCCTCTAAACCTATCCTCCCATCCCTTTCTACCTAGGACCATGACTGATCTATAAAACTGAATAACTTCAAGATCCTATTGATTTTATTTATTAAGTCATCTAGGAAATCAGGGAAGAATCTTCTCATTACCACCACCCCAGAAGCTGGTTCGTTCATTATATTTTCTGGTTGTATTAACTTTAAATGTTTCAGTATCAGTGGTATGACATATGTGTATGGACAAGTTAAATTTAACTAACATTCTAGAAGAAGTTAATTAGCCTAAGAAATGTCTCAATATGAAGCAACCCCTTTGGGTTATTGATTTGCATAAGCCTTAGGAAAAATAACTTTTGTTAATGATAGCAATGGGATTTGAGATATGTGAAAAGTTAAGAGGAGTTTAAGAGGATCCAATGTCCTTGCATGAACAAGATGCAAGAAGTTCAGCAGCAACCAGTGTCCATGGTGCAGCAGGCCATGTCTAAATCCCTTGACCTGGAGACACCTCGCCACTGGATCCACTTACAAATACTGCAGATCCTGCCATCAGAACTTCCTGTGTCCCCTTCAGAGGGAGTGTTTTTCATGGATGATGCTGGTCTGTGAACCTGTGGGCAAAAGAATAAAGCTCTCTGAATTGAACTAAAAGGAGTTCTATGACTGTGCCTGCTTATTAATAAATATCTTTTATTTGGGGCAGATTTTGGCTTAAGAATTACTTTCATTGTAACTTAACATCTGATAGAGAGGTTGCAGGGTAGGGGCTGCCTCTAACCAGGGGTGGTTACTGATGTTTGCCGGAAGAACCTGACTTTACTAAAGGACCAAATTGGTTCTGGCACAGTTGGGTGATTTGAAACTGTTCACAGGAACTGTAGAGTTTGAAAATGAGAAAACAAGGAGTGAGCAGCTGATATTAAAAAAAATGTTGCCAGGGCTTTATACTTGGCGTAGGGTCAAAGGTAGCAATAGTGACACAGTTTGGCTGGAATGGGTACAGAAAGCTTACTCACATCTGAGCCTAGGCTCTTGAACTTGGACAAGGCCTCCCTGGGAAAAGAAACTTATAGTATAGGTAGGAGAGCTTGGGGCAGAAAAAATGCCTTATTTCTAGAACACTTACTGATAGAGGAAAGCAACTCTTGAACATGGTTGTTGATATATAAATCAGAACCAGAGATATTTTAGGTCTTAGCTTCCTTCCCCAAAGAAAGCACACCATGCTGGCATGGGTACGACTGGAATTGAAAGATTACCGATTTATAGCCATGGATCAGAGCTCAAGAGAAAGATGAAAGTTTAGCACGTCTAAAACTAGCCAAAAAAGTCATTAGATTCTATTAGATTCTCTACTAGGGGGAGGGCATGATTAATGAGTTAATAACCAGGGTTGGGAAGGCTAGAACATTGCAAGAACAGGAAACCAAGCACAGCCTTACACCATCTGGCCTTGGGAAGGTCTATACTGCCCCCACTCACAGATTGACATTTATATCAGAGCCTACTTGGAGAAAATTAACGTCCAGTCCCCTCTCTCCCCTCATTCCCCATCTTCTCTTTCTCAAAGAGCAGCAGATTAAAAAAAGAAATGCTTCTGCTTCTTTCTTTTGGGCTGAAACCCTGCCTGCAACCACTGGGTGCCAGGGAAGGGGAGCTACCATGACAGACTTTATTTTCTTTAGTCAATTACTTTTCATAAGAGTTCTATCACATTTAATATGGTAGAAGTAAAGAGTTTATAAACAGTCTTTTTTCAAGTTAAAATAAGTAGTCTATAGTCACATTTAAAGAATTTGGGGGAAAATGTAATTTTTCACTCATTTATAAATCATCCAAATTAAAAAAAAAATGTAAATGGACACCTAGTCCTTGTAGTACATGGGCTCTGCATAAGCGAAGGAACCTGGCTGTATAGCCCAAGATATTTCCATTTAATGGCTAAATAATTAAAATAAGCAGTTAATTTATTACATTATCAACTATCTTTACAAAGAACTTTTCTTACTGCATTTGACAAACCTCTCAATCAGCTTCATGCAGTAGCCATGTAGCGAGCATTGTTAAAAGAAAGTGAAAGAAAATGCGAGAGCGAGATCCTTAGTTCATTTTGGCTGCAGTAATGGAAGCAAGTTCTCCATTTTTAGTAAAACTTAATAATAACTCACATTTATCAAACCTCTACACTGTGCATGACACTACTCAGAGAACTTCAGATACAGCATCTCACCAGTCTATCATAACAGCCCTTTCAGATATTAGCTCTGCTTCAAAGATTAGGAGAATCAGGTTCAACCTGGCTAAGTTATTCATTCAAGGTGACAGGGCCACTCAGAGCTGTGTCATGGCTTTCAGAAGCACTAGACATTTTTTCCTTTGTGGGCCCCTTTGTAAAAAAAAAAAAAATTCAAATAATAATAATAAATTAAAGTAAAAGAATATTTTGTTAATTTAAGTATAAAGACGATTATTACCCAGGCTGGATTCACTGTTACATGTTCATTATTCTTATATTAAGTTGTTTCTTTCTGATTTTAAGAGAATTTAAAATTAAAATAGACACCATGCCTACTGTGCCTAAGAAGTAAGTTGGCCCTGCAGACAGAGGATTCAAACTCATATCCATGGAGTAAGTTAAAAAAACTACATCCTAAATCACCAACGTCACCTACTTTTCCACTTCTCCCAAACTTTAAAAAAAATGTATATTAATGTAACAGGCTTAGGCTAAATTCTATGAGTTTGTAGAATTCCAGTTTCTTTTCTTCCAAGATAGAACACTCCAGAATTAGTTCGGGAATGTACAAAGAAAATTGTCACCACATTTGTAATGCTGCAAAGTGAAAGGAAATGTTTTGTTCATAATCATATGAACTCTTCAAGCCATAAAGAACAAAGATGCTTAACCTATCTTTAACATTCATTTCTGTGTTATTGAACCAAAACTGCCTGCAGGTGCATGTGGCTATTTAAAGGGAATTGTAAATCGCTTTCATATCTTACTAATGTAGTGAGGATGTATAAATAGTTGCACATGGCAGATAATTAGTTTATGCCAACACATTATTGTGCTTATGAGCATCTGGATATCAACTACTTGGCAAAGCATCCAAAGGAAGTTATTGCTAACAAAATACTATGAAGTCATTTGCAAAATGCTGAGGGGTGAATATTCAAGTGACAAAAGGAGTATGTTAAACTTGTGCTAATGTATATTAAGATTTAATTTAAATAAGGAAATTCAGAGAAAAAGTATGCTTCACAATCAGGAAATGGTGTACTTAATATTTCTTGGGACCTGTTTTCCTTTTATTACTTTCTTGTTAAATAAGAAGAGAACAAATGCATACATAAAAATACGCATATTATATAAATTGCACTTTTTCTACTTTACAGAAAACACTTAGAAAAACATTGGAAATCTTTATTCCTAGAAAAATATATATATACATACATAAATGTGTTTATGTTTATTATGCCATACTCTTTAAAAATTCTAGAAGAAATTCTAGGATACATTGTCATTCTTTCTCTTGTCAGGCAGTCTGAAATCTGTCCACCCACAGAGAAGGCTAAATTGCCTAAAGCCCTTGTAAACTGTGGGCATTGTTTTCTCTTATACCCCATGTACCACTCAGCTTGGAGGTGAATAGGACTCCTATTTGGTACTCATTGCAACATCCAGACCATTCTCTTCCCTACTATCAAAAAAACCCAGCTTCTTTGAAGCCACTGTCTTCAGTATGTAGCCTCTTATCCACTTTTGCTGCTAATATTTCCTACCTTTCACCCCTTTTTATTAGTACCTCAATTCCCATCATTCTGTAGGTAGGTAAGACCTATTGACACTGGAACCGTTTCACCGAACACACTCTTGACTTTTCTTACCTGACTCAGATTCCGTGATGCACCGTCTTATTCATTGCCCTACCTAGACCCCTTCACTTACCCCTCTCTTACTTTGTTGAACTAATTTGGGAAAACCCCAATCCTCTTTGACTCCAACTCTCGACAGACTTACTTGGTGCCGGCAACTGAGTAGCTGCATGTGCCTATAGAGAAACACAAAATGTCATGATCAAAACCCTCAAGTGGACCCGTAGTGCACCAGGGTAATCCTATTGTATTTCTTTAGACAGCTTTCTCTCACTCTGCTGCATGATTATTTCATACCTTTTTTTCAAAATTTTTATTGGAGTATAGTTGTTTTACAATGTTATGTTAGCTTCTACTGTGCAGCAAAGTTAATCAGCTATACGTATACATATATTCCCTCTTTTTTGGATTTCCTTCCCATTTAGGTCACCACAGAGCACTGAGTAGAGTTCCCTGTGCTCTACAGTAGTTTCTCATTAGTTACCTATTTTATACATAGTATCAATAATGTATATGTCTCAATCCACATCTCCCAATTCATCCCACCCCCTCTTCCCCCTGGGTATCCATACGTTTGTTCTCTATGTCTGTGTCTCTATTTCTGCTTTGCAAATAAGATCATCTATACCTTTTTTCAGATTCTACATATATGCATTTATATACAATATTTGTTTTTCTCTTTGTGACTTACTTCACTGTGTATGAAAGTCTCTAAGTCCATCCATGTCTCTACAAATAACCCAATTTTGCTCCTTTTTATTTCTGAGTAATATTCCATTATATTTATGTACCATATCTTCTTTTTTTTATTTTCTTTTATTATTTTTTTAACATCTGTATTGGAGTATAATTGCTTTACAATGCTGTGTTAGCTTCTGGTTTATAACAAAGTGAATCAGTTATACATATACATATGTTCCCATATCTGTAAGATATCTTCTTTTTCCATTCATCTATCAATGGACATTTAGGTTGCTTCCATATCCTGGCTATCGTAAATAGTGCTGCAGTGAACATTGGGGTGCGTGTGTCTTTTTGAATTATGGTTTTCTCTGGGTACATGCCCAGTAATGGGATTGTGTGGTCATACAGTATTTCTATTTTTAGCTTTTTAAGGAACTTCCATACTGTTCTCCATAGTGGTTGTATCAATTTACGTTCTCACGAACAGTGCAAAAGGGTTCCCTTTTCTCAACACCCTCTCCAACATTTATTGTTTGTAGACTTTTTGTTGATGGCCATTTTGACCAGTGTGAGGTGATACCTCATTGTAGTTTTGATTTGCATTTCTCTAATAATTTGTGATGTTAAGCATCTTTTCATGTGCCTCTTGGCCATATGTACGTCTTCTTTGGAGAAATGTCTATTTAGGTCTTCTGCCCATTTTTGGATTGGGTTCTTTGTTTTTTTAATATTGAGCTGCATGAATTGTTTATATATTTTGGAGATTAATCCTTTATCAGTTGCTTCATTTGCAAATATTTTCTCCTATTCTGAGGGCTACCTTTTCATCTTGTTTATGGTTTCCTAAAAGGAATCCAAATTGGAAAAGAAGTAAATCTGTCACTGTTTGCAGATGACATGATATTATACATAGAAAGTCCTAAAGATGCCGCCAGGAAACTACTAGAGCTAATCGATGAATTTAGTAAAGTTGCAGGATACAAAATTAATGCACAGAAATCTCTTGCATTCCTATACACTAACGATGAAAGATGAGAAAAAGAAATTAAAGAAACAATTCCATTCACCATTGCAACAAAAAGAACAAAATACCTAGGAATAAATCTACCTAAGGAGGCAAAAGACCTGTACGTAGAAAACTATAAGACATTGATGAAAGAAATCAAAGACGACACAAACAGATGGAGAGATATACCATATTCTTGGATTGGAAGAATCAATATTGTGAAAATGACTATACTACCCAAAGCAATCTACAGATTCAGTGCAATCCCTATCAAATTACGAATGGCATTTTTCACAGAACTAGACCAAAAAAAATTTACAATTTGTATGGAGACACAAAAGACCCCAAATAGCCAAAACAGTCTTGAGAAAGAAAAATGAAGCTGGAGGAATCAGGCTCCCTGACTTCAGACTATACTGCAAAGCTACAGTAATCAAAACAGTATGGTACTGGCACAAAAACAGAAATATAGCTCAATGGAACAGGATAGAAAGCCCAAAGATAAGCCCATGCACCTCTGGTCACCTAATCTATGACAAAGGGGGCAAGAATACACAATGGAGAAAAGACAGACTTCAATAAGTGTTGCTGGGAAAACTGGACAGCTACATGTAAGAAATGAAATTAGAACACTCCTTAACACCATACACAAAAATAAATTCAAAATGGATTAAAGACCTAAATATAAGACTGGACACTATAAAACTCTTAGAAGAAAACATAGGCAGAACACTCTTTGACATAAATCACAGCAAGATCTTTTTGACCCACCTCCTAGAGAAATGAAAATAAAACCAAAAATAAACAAATGGGACCTAATTAAACTTAAAAGCTTTTGCACAGCAAAAGAAATCATATTTCATACCTTTTTGTCTCTCCTCAGACATCCACAACTCCTTCCTGCCTTTCTCTCTGCTGATTATTTTGCTTCTCAGGGAAAATAGAAGCAAAAAGATAACAGGGAGATTTTACATGCTCCCACCAACAAATCTAAAATGCTATGTGTACTCATGTCTTCTACTTGTACACTGGCCTCTGTTCCATCCTGTCTCCCCAAGAGCACAACTTCACTCATTTTCCCAATTTGATTCACAGCATGAATTTTTCCATGACTACAGGCTCATTCCCATTAGCAGACAAACACTATAATAAACTTCATTAAAAATAAACAAACAATAGCCAAAATCCTTCTCTTGAACCTATATTCTCCTATAGCTACTGCCTAAAGAATTTGCTTCTCTTTTAGCAATATTCTTCAGAAAAATTCTATATTCAAATTTTCCACTATTTGTCTTCCAGTTTTTTTTTCTTGGACTCATTTTGGCCCCAGTTATGAAAAGCTCATGTTAATGACACCAATGGCCTGCATGTCACCATTTGTAAGGATCACTTACTTCTCAGAATTCACTTCCTTCCTCAACAGCATTTGAGACAGTGGTTCACAACCGTCTCCTTGAAATACTATCTTTACTTGACCTCTTGGACACCACTTTGTCTACTTACTCTCCTACTTCTCTGGCCATCACTTCTTTGTCTCCTTTGCTGAATGCTTCTCATCTTCTCTACCTTCAAACTTCAGAGTTGACAAGACTCCATCCTCAGATTGTATTTCCTTGCTCTCTGTGCTCACTCTGTAGGTAACCTCATCCATTCATGGCTTTAAATACCATCTATACATACACTGAACCTCCAGTCTATGTCTCTACCTTAGAACAATTCCTGAATTCCAGACTCATATATCCATGTGGTTACTTAACATTTCCGTTTGGATATTTAGTTGATCATGGCATTAAAGACCTAAATGTAAGGTCTTTACATTACATGAAAAGTTGATTGCATCCAAAACTGAACTTCTGGTATTCATCCCCCAAATATGTTCTTCACATAGTCCTCTCCAGCTTCATAAATGGCAAGTTCATTCTTTACATTGTTCAGATCCAAACTGCAGAGTCCTTGTTGCCTCCTCTCTTTTACCCATCTATCTGCAAAACTTCTATTCTTACCCTGAAAATATCTAGAATTCTTCCCATGCTAACTAGCTCTACTGTTTAGTCCAAACTAAACTCTGTTACTCGGACTATGAAAATTGCTGGTAAGTGTTCTCTCTACATCTATCCTGGCCTCTCTACAGACTATTCCCTACATACCCACATCTCTGTGTAAGAGGTGCTTCGGCTTTCCTCCCAGCCACTTGGAAGATAAGTTAATTGTACAACTAGCCCTCAGGGGATAAGGAGTGGACCCCAGATCTCTCTCTATATATATATCATTCTGACCAGTTTTCAGCATTTTTCATTTTTTCTAAAGTCACTCAAAATAAATGGTATTTCCAGCCAGAGTAATATATACATATTTAAAACTCCAATATTAAAGAGATCTGTACTGAAAATTTAAACTCTGCTTCTCACCCCTAAGTTGCTCCATCTCAAAGGCAAAAATGTTTAACCCTTTAACTGATTTCTCTCTCTCTCTCTCTCTCTCTCTCTCTATATATATATATATATATATATATTCCTCTATATTCAGGCAAAATGCATAGATTCATATTTTCTGGTTATTTGATTTCAAATATTATCTACAGAGTTCCTGCTCTGACGATTTTAGGTCTCTTAAAACTCAACCCAACTTTCTGTCTCACTGGTCCTATTTAGTTTTTTTTGGTTTTTTTTTTTTTTTTTTTTTGGTCCTATTTAGTTTTATCACTATTTCTAGTTGAATGAATAAATATTGCATATGTGATTATGCCTGGGTAAATATTTTGCCCTAGAGAGCCAAGTAGAGTAATTCTTATTCCATTTTATTTCTTTTACAGTATTTTCTTTTTCCCTAAAGTTTTAATTATCTTACATGTTCTTGACTATGTCCTGAAATGTTTTTTCAATCACTCATGGTGTCAGAAATTCTACTGAAGTCATCTCTCTCTTTACTTTTTTTTTTTTTTTTTTTTTTTTTTTTGCGGTACACGGGCCTCTCACTGTTGTGGCCTCTCCTGTTGTGGAGCACAGGCTCCAGACGCGCAGGCTCAGCAGCCATGGCTCACGGGCCCAGCCACTCTGCGGCATGTGGGATCTTCCCGGACCAGGGCACAAACCCGTGTCCCCTGCATCGGCAGGCGGACTCTGAACCACTGCGCCACCAGGGAAGCCCCTACTTCTTTTTTCTTTTTTTAAAAAATTTTTAGGTGTTTCCAGTTTTACTGAGAAATAACACACATCACTGTATAAGTTTAAGGTGGACAGCATAATGGTTTGATTTACATGTATTGTGAAATGATTACCATAATAAATTTATTAAACATCCATCATCTCATATAGATACAGTAAAAAGAAGAGAAACACGTTTTTCCTTGTGATGAGAGCTCTTAGTATCTACTCTCTTAATAACTTTCTTATAATATCATACGGTGGTGTTAACTGTAGTTGTCATGTTGTACATTACATCCCTAGTACTTATTTACCTTATAACTGGAAGTTTGAACCTTTTGACCATTTTCCTGTAATCTCCCCTCCCCTTAACACTTTTTTTCTCCTAAAGACCTCCCTGCTGGAGTCCTTATTCTCCTCATCAGTTCTACACTGATTGATAGGATTTTTGACAAAAATATTTATTTAAGTTTCATTTCATCACCTGTAACAAAGAGTTAGGACAATTTTCTACATATCATGCTGGGTTATTATGAGGATTAAATGAGCTATATAAGAAAATACTCTATCAACTACATAGAGCTAAAAATGCATGATAACATTACTACTATCATTATTAAAATTGCCATTCTCATGTTGAGTTACCAAACCAGCTTCACAAATACAAGATACTAAATTCAAGACTCCAGAGAGAAGAAGCTCTTCCATCAATAACTGCCTGGCCAACCCAGGTTAGTATCTGGTTGGTAGGCAGTATAGCGTTTAAAGGAACACAGTTTTTTATGAAAAGACATGGATTTGAAACTTGGATTTTTCACTAACTGACATTAGTTAAGTCATACATTAGCTGTTGTAACAAACCCAGGAACATAATAAAAGTTCCCCTCTAAATATTGTTTTTATTTTCTCTTGTGATTTGACTTGCATTTTAGATTGAAAAGCTCTGATTTTTTTTTTTTTTCCAGCTAAGAATCTTGAAAAACTTTCTCATTTAGGACACTGTGGGAAACTAGAAGAAACACCATCTTTTGACATTGTGAAATCAGGCACCCAGGATGGGAATTTGAACATTTTCTTTCTTTTTTTAATGATTTATTTAATATATTTCTTATCTCTCTCCTACCTTCCTCTAGCCCCTCTGTTTGCTGAGATATCAAGTCAAAGCTAGCATGTTATGTTTGAAAAAAAATTATGAAGATTTACTTTATTAGTGAGTTTCTTGAAGGATCTGCTCTGGACAAATGTCTTAAGTCTCTTCTCGGGAAACACTTACATCCTATTGCTGCTCACACTGGTTGCCCTAAAACTCACTCCTGGGGTCCCCCATCTTCAGTGCTGCTCAGTAAAATGTCAGTTTTAATTATCCCTAAGACACTTCTATCCGGCCATTCATTTTAACTTCTAATCCCTGGTGTTTTTTTGCTGCCAATAAAATCAAGAACTATTGAGTTCAGTGACAAATTTTAAAAACTAATTTATTCAACATTATTGAAAAAGACACTAAATTTTTGTTATCTCTCACTCAGGATTTTTTTTTCTATAGAAATCCAGGTTTTGTTTTTTATGTTTGTTTTCAGGAATGTTATATGAATTTCCTCAAAGAGGCCACACTTTAATAAAACCATCCATGTACTCAAATGTATTTTCAAAATAGTGTACCTACCTTTTACCTAATAAACAGTAAAATGACTCTCTGAAGTGTTTTTTTGTTTTGTTTTGTTTTGTTTTTGCGGCACGCGGGCCTCTCACTGCCGTGGCCTCTCCCGCTGCGGAGCACAGGCTCTGGACGAGCAGGCTCAGTGGCCATGGCTCACGGGCCCAGCTGCTCCGCGGCAGGTGGGATCCTCCCGGACTGGGACACGAACCCGTGTGCCCTGAATCGGCAGGCAGACTCTCAACCACTGCGCCACCAGTGAAGCCCTGCAGTGTTCATTTTATCATTTCTTTTCATCAGGAATTTCTCCTGAACTTAGGAGGGAGAAGAAACAGCCATGCTTTCTGGTAGCTGGTCACTGGCCCCTGTTAATATCTGATTTGGGACTTATGCAACCTCTAGCTCTTCCGTTTTACAAAAGAAAGTTGTTAAGAAAGTTAATCTGATAATTCTCTGACCCACAGATAAGCAGCAGAAAAATGCATGTCACCTTGTTCAGCCCGATGGAACCCTTGCTGGTAGCATGGGCCATGACAAGACAGGACAGACTGGAGCCACTGGCCAGGACTGAAGGCTGAACACGACTCCATTTCTCCAGGACAAGCTCCTCTACTCAGTGTTTCTCCAACTCTTCTCCAACTTTTTTTGAAAACTGATAATAACAATAAACACTACCTGACATTTGCAAAGAACCAGAACTTTTTTTTCTTTCATTTTTCATTTCATTTGACCTACTCTAGGGAAGACAGATAAATTTACTCCCAGTTTACAGAGGAAGAAATTGAGACATGAAAAGATGTAGTGAGACAGTGCAGGATATCTACCTGGAAGGATTGATAGGAGGATGAAATGGGATTAGTATAGTGCCTGGCTTAGAGTAAATATTCAAAAATGCTAACTATTTTACAGGAGACTCATGATAAAGCTCAGCTTAGAGCTGAACTGCTCTCTTTTCACTAAATCACATAAAAGTTGGCTAACAGATTTTCAAATTTAAAAAAACTCCTCTACATGACTAGACACAAATACGTTTCATTTTGAGAATTTGAAAATGAAACAGGGGCCATTTATTTTTCTTTGTAGTTCTTTCTGCTGTTTCTCTCTTCTTCTGAGTAGATTTTCTCCCTCTCTCTCTTTTTTTTTTTTTAAACTCAGCGGTTTCATTTTGTGTTTACCAAATAAGCACTTTAAATTAAATTATTTATATTATGTTTTTCAAAATTAAAATAAGAAACATAAATATTATTGATTTTATACTGTTAAAGCCAAATTTGTAAAGTGTACCATACATATTTTAAAACTTTAGTTAAAAAAAATATAATGACAAGAATAGGATGAAAGGTTTGGAAAGATACGGGTAACGGATTTTTTAACTCTTTCATCATAATAAGCTATTTTTGCCTGGGTCGTTTTGCAGCAACATTGTCCTTTTAAAATAAAAAATAATCAGTTATTGTAAACCACAAATATATACATACACAGAAACACCACTATAATAAGAAAATCAGTAGTAGATATAAAAGTCAGTTTTATAGTGCATCTAATAAAAAAGATACATACAATTCTTAAACATTTTAACTTAAAAAAATACATGTGCATTTACTTGCCAATATTTTGATATAGAGAGGACGATGTGGCATTTTCTTTGAATTTAAAGTTTTATATTATACCTCTAACATGAATCATATCCCAAATACACCATTTACAGTTCCAACTTATTTCTTTTTAATTTATTTATTTTTCTTTCTTTACGGATTTCATTTTGCATCCCTTCCTACTTCCCTCTTTTCCTTCCTCCCAATATAATGAGAGCTTGAAGAAGCAGGTAAAGCAATTGGATTCAAAACTTGATTACCATTCAGGACTTGGGTATAATCCTTCATTAATCTTTATATTTTCACCCTAGTTTTTAGTTATCTTGTTACTGAACTGAATTTGGTCTGCTTGCCTGTGCAGAGCAAAGCCAATCTACTGACACCAATCTACTGGTTTTGGTGAAGGAAAGTACAGTGTTTATTGCAGGGTGCCAAGAAAGGAGAATGTGTAACTAATGCTCAGAAGACCTGAACTCCCCAGTGCCTTTCAGGGAAGGATTTTTAAAGACAACATTTGGAGTGAGAGTTACAGCTCATAGACCTTCTTCTCATTGGTTGGTGGTGAGGTAACAGGGTAATGTTTTGAGATCTTAATCGTCAACCTTCTTGTTCCAACCAGTCTGGAGTCTACATGCTCATGGTCAGCATGTAGTCACCATCCTCCAACTGGGTGGGAGTCTTAGTTTCTGCAGAGCAACTCAAAGATATGTATCAGATTATGTCTATCCCTTGAAGAGAAACTAGGACTCTGTTTTATCCCTGAACTATTGTTTAAGCTATAATTACTTCACTTCCCGAATTAGTAACTGCTTGAAACTGCTCTTTGGAACTCAGGGAAGGTCTAGGAGAGTAAAGCCTTTTTCTACAAGAAACGGGGGACACAGAGGGATCTTTGTACCTGAGAGAGCCCAGCAAGGTCCTGTTCAGTTTCAATCCTCTCTTTTCTTTGATACTCCTCAATCCTAATGGGAACAGGGGTGAGCCAAGAAAGGGAATAAAGTTTTGGGTAGAGAGGTTAATCATAAACTCGGCAAAGGAACTCAGTCTGGGGGGACTTGGTTTCAATCTCTTCAACATCAAATTATCAGAATTATTTTCACAACCCACATTCATCAACACTTAGCAATGCAGTATATTCTGTTTTCATACGATATCAATATACAAATATTTCAAGTTAGCTATTGCCCTGATAAATACAATTGGCACATACAGGTTGAGAATAAATGCTATTTTGAGAAGCATCTTAATCCAAGAAGGAGCAGAAGGGCACAGACATTATAAAGAGAAGACTATGGCTGGGAGCAATTGCTGACGAGGGTCATGAGTCAGTGCATTTTAAGGAGAGAATGGGAAACATTCAAGCCAGTTGTCAAGAGGCCAGATAAGAAGGAATTTTCTGTAATTACTTTCAAAGCATTTATAAATTTTTAGCAAAATTGACCTTAATAGGTAAAATATTCTTCAGAGACTGGGTTTGAATAAAGCTAACACACACAGTCCAAACATCTGGGCCATCCATGGTATAGCTCCTTACTTATGTCGTAAGGTAAGCTAAGTGTGGGTAAGTTAGCTAACTTCCCTGGTGGCGCAGTGGTTGAGCGTCCGCCTGCCGATGCAGAGGACACGGGTTCGTGTGCCGGTCTGGGAGGATCCCACATGCCGCGGAGCGGCTGGGCCCGTGAGCCATGGCCGCTGAGCCTGTGCGTCCGGAGCCTGTGCTCCACAACGGGAGAAGCCACAACAGTGAGAGGCTAACATAACGCAAAAAAAAAAAAAAAAAAAAAAGAAATGCTTCCTGAGTTCCAAAGGTTTGTTGTTGAGGAAAATATACAAATAAATACAATGCACTGTGGTAAGTAAAATAGTAGAAATATAGCCCTATAAATGTTTTGTAAGAGTCCAAATTGGGAAGGGCTTATACTGAGCCAGTTACAGCTGAGTTGGAGAAGACTTCACAAAGGATTCTTGTGCTAAATTAGTCTGTTAGCTAAAACTCTATATAAAGTATGTCTTTTAACTTCTCAAAAGAGTGACTTGATGAAGAATCATAATTTATTTTTAGAAATTATAAATTATTCTGTTGAAAACTTTATCCTAATTAGTATTCCTTCTCCTTGACAGATTAGAGACAGATAGTTTTTCATGTTGGTCTATCCAAGGGAAATGTAGGAAAAGAATAATGTAATTAGTGAGGCACGATACGTGTCAGAAATCTGACATATTCTGGGTTAAAATTTTTTTTAATGTTTGCACAAAACTCATTAGGCATCTGAATAGTTCAGTGAATTTGGATGTTGTATGTGTAGCACTCGGCTCAATTAAGCAGATGGTATAGGTTGAAAGAGATTTTAAGAAGGAAAAAATGAAGAGTGAAAATATTTTGGTGACATTACCTTTCTATAATCTTTGAGAAACTATTTTTGAGAAGCAGTCTATCACAAACAAAATTATTTCCGAGTAGTATTAGAACACCATCCTGTGTTCTTGTTCGTATATATTCACCTTAATTACTTTGTCTATGCATTTGAAGGAAAACTATAAACTGATGGATGGAGATAGTATATATAAACCTAATTAGGATCACAATATAAAACATGCATTTTGAACTGTTTCTTCCAGTCCACCTCTCTCTTTCTCCCTCTCCCCCCCCTCCCAAACACACACACACAGACACACACACACACACACACACACACACACAAATATTTTACCTGGTTAATTAAAATGTTTGCAGTAGCTTTAATGTTATATTGAGTAGTTTAGTGTGCCAGAAAACTGCTAAAATCTCAAGTTCTTGTACACGTTATCTTAACTGATAACTACAATTTTGACATGTAAAACCAGAAATGCTTCTTTCTACCATTAGAAATTAATTTTTCATTCATATATTCCAGGTAGAGGAACACATGTTCAAACTCACCCTCCAGCATAGCTGACTGGCATTAGAACACTTCTAAGAGCAGGTTTTGACATAGCTTTGGGCCTCTGGAAGGTTTGAAGTCAGCTGGGTAGGTGAAAAAAAGGAACAAAAGGAAGAGGTGAGGATAACTGTGCATAAGATCTCTCTGTTTTATAAGTTGGCTAAGGAAGGCATCTAGTCTAAAATTTATTACTTTAAAAAGGTGCCCTAGAGAAACCTCAGGGCTTAGTCATAGCCAATATTGTAATGCAAACAATATATATAATTTATGGTCATTAAGACTATTAAAATGTTCTGGCAGAGGATTCCAACCACTAATGAGCTGGTTGGTATCCCCCAGAGTCAGAAAATGCATTAGCCTATTTGATCCTTTGAAAATGTATAAGAGAGATAGGTGCATTGTGGCCTCTCCCGTTGAGGAGCACAGGCTCCGGACGCGCAGGCTCAGCAGCCATGGCTCACGGGCCCAGCCGCTCCGCGGCACGTGGGATCCTCCCAGACCGGGGCACGAACCTGTGTCCCCTGCATCGGCAGGCGGACTCTCAACCACTGCGCCACCAGGGAAGCCCCATTGCTTACCTTTTTGAGAGGGGTCATTGCTAATATTGTGTTTGGATCTAAGGCCAAAGATTGTTTCTTTGGCTAGCAGACATTTTCACTTTGAACATACTGAAAAGCCTCAGTCTTGTTCTGCTATCCATCCGTTCATCTCATTTGACCAGAATTCTTCTGGAGCCAAGATAAATGTAGTAGTATTATCCTTTCTTCCATTTATCGCTTTAGAGGCGGGCATGTAATCCAGTTTCAACTAATAAGACACAAGAAGAAATCTGCTAGGGGCTTCTGGAAAAGACTTCTTCACTCCCAAATAGAGTCACCAAAGAAGAAATGATTCTGTTTCTCCCACTGAACACTTGTGGTATCTTCAACAAAGAGATGAATCTTTAACAGCCATTTTGCAATTAAAAAGAGACACAGCCTGAGGGAATTACACTAGTATAGTAGAAGGCATGAGAACAGAAAGATAGAAGAAATTTTGCCCCAGATAACATCACTGATTTACAAATTTAACTAAATCTGAAACCATTCTATCTCTGAACTTTTCCTTTTTTTTTTTCTTTTGGTATGATTGTTTCCTTATTATTGAAGCCATTTTTGTTACTTGCACCCAAAATCATGTTATCTGTATAGAATCAAAGGGAAGAATCATGCACAACAATAGTTCTAAAAATGCATTATTAAATTACAAGGCGCAAAACCCAAGTTTATTCACTACACTCAAACTAAGATTTCTTTATTCCTAATTCTCACACCCAGATAAGGAAATGCATTGCAAACATGTTGCAGCTGCTGAATGACTCAGCCTGGCACATTTCCTGTCTGGAATTATGTGCTGCTCTGAGTACCTCTCATCAAACATTCACCCCAGGAGCATAAGTATGTGCATTCGACAGATATTTATTAGACACTCATTATTGAAACTAGCAACGATACGGAATATAGCAGAAGTTTAAGACATGGTTTTTGCTCTCATGATGCTGACCATCGAGTTAAGAGAAGAAGGCATGAATAAGTAAAAAAAAAAAAGACAAGAAAAGGATGTCACAGATAGTATAAAACCAAATGTTAAATAAATGGTATCAAAAATAAATCCCACAAACTGAAAAGGGAAAATTAACATAATCTGGAGCACTCAGTAGAGTCGATGGAGTTTATATTAGGCCTATTAGACAAGTAGAGTAGGGAGATTCAGGAAGGAAGAGGAAATATTTTTCACTGTTATTCTTTGTGCATGGTACCTTATTGGATTGAGCAAGGTATGTCTAGAGAACATGAAACAGAAAGGTGCTGTAAGAGAAGAGTCAGAAATAAGAGAAGCAAGTTTGGACACACTCTGGAAGCCTTGAACATCAGCCTAAGAAATCTGACCTTGACCCTGTTGGTGAGAAAATCATTGGAGGTTTTAGCAGGGAAGTACCATGGTGAAAACATTCTTCTTGAAAGAGAAGTCTGGTGTCTGGGTAAAGGATTGGAAGTGAAGAATTGAGAGCAGAATGTCAGCAAATAGGCCATTGCAAAAGTCTCTTCTTATGAGGAAAAGCTATACTCATAATTCAAATCCTTAGGCAACGTTGTCACTTAGAACTAAATTGACTTGAATGAGATTGACAATTCAATCTCAAGGAAACCTGGAGCAAGGTATTTGATACTATAGAGATTAATAACAAGATATTGAACGAATTTTTCTCTTTTGGAAACTATCATTATTTTGATAGAGCTTCATGTTCAATGTAAGAGTTTCCAGTTGATACAAAATGAGAAATGGAGATCAGTGGCATATTGTCCCTCATTCCATTGTTGCTGTTAATTCATGATTGTAGGATCTGCCCAGAGTAGTCAAGGGAAATGTAGCTCCATTGTTCCATAAACAACAGAAATAACCTTCATTAGCCAAGTTGGAAAACAAGGATGTCACTTCTTCCTAACAAGATTTTTGTTACTACTTACAGTCTTTAATTATGAGATTCATTTATTCAGCCTTTGATTATACAGTCTTTAATTATGAGATTCATTTATTCATCCAAGCATTTATTCATTCATTTATACTTGTATTCCACAAATATTTATTGAGCGCCTCTTCGTGCTAGCTGTTCAGTGCTCATTACTAGAGATATTTAAAAGATAAACAAGATAGCCTCATCCCCCTTTAGAGGCTGTAGTCTAGTTGGAGAAGGCTCCCATGAACTATAAAGTACTATAACTTACAACTGTAAGCTTTATGATGTGATCAATACAGGCTTCTTTGAAAGCACACAGGAAAGGAAATGAACGTATCCTAGAAGTCACAGCAAAGATGATATCTCTGTTCTATTTCTAACACTTAACAGCTGTGTCATCTTGGGCAAATTAATTAACCTCTCTACATCACTGTCTTCATCTGTACAATTGTACATCATTTATGGGGCTATTGAAAGAGTAAATTTCATTCACATACGTGTGTGTATGTGTGTGTGTGTGTGTGTTTATAAAGACTGCCACCTAATAAACACTCAATGAATGTTAGCAATTATTATCATGTTATTGTCATCATAATTATCATAACTATTACACTGAGTCATGAAAAATGAGTAAGGCTCACCTAGGAAAATGAAGCATAAGGAAGGGAGGTTATTGTGAAATGGAGCAAGGCCCTATGGTCCTTTTCCCCCAAGTCCCCCGCCTGCCTTTTGCCTGTGGAAAAACTTGAGCCAAAGCATAAGTTTAATCAGAGAAGTGAGAAAATGCAGAAGCAAAGAAAAGCAGTCAAACAGGACAAAACAATAATAGTTTAGTCATTAAGAAAAGTTAAGGACATTTATCTCCTCTTCATGGACTACAGCCATATCCTGTGAGCTACCCTGTAGATACTGAAACCCCACACCAGATGGAAGAAGTTAACTGCATGATGACCAGACTGCAGTCATGACATAAGCTGCCACAATTTCGAGAAGTGGGCTCAGAGAAATGGGAACAAACTGACCCTGGAACTGAAACTTAATTGTACTTAAAACAATCAAGATGGCACTGGTCAGACCACCGCATGACCAATTTCAAAATGACAGTCAAAGCTGACTGTGCTGTTTCTGCATGTAGCCCCTCCCTCTGTCTATAAAAGCTCTTGCCCCCTGGTTGTCAATAGGGGACAGTTGACCTTTGAACAGAATTCTGCCCCCAACCCCCCACCCCATTGCTGGCATCCAAAATAAAGCAAACTTTCCTTTCCACCAACTTTGCCTCTTTTTTGGCTTTTGAGCAGCGAGCAGCAGAACCTCCACTTTCCGTTACAATTGCATGCAGGTGTACAGACGCTCTAGCTGATGGGTGGAGATGGGGGAATTTAAGAGGCAAGGCTATGGAGGGGGGACAGTTCTTTCCAAGGAATCTGTTCATTATTTGTGTTGCAGCAGTATTTTCTCTCAGTTTGCAAGGGCTTGCTGCTTTCTCCCCGTTTGTCTCTGTGTTTCCTGTTCCCCAAGCAACAAACTCTGTGTCTCACCAAGCCCCGGCAACCAAAGGCATGCTTCATGGTGTTCACCATATAATGAATGAGAAAGTGATTATGGTTCAAGGTTAAATAAAACAAACTCCCATTGGGTATAAATCTGAATGCTCAAAGCCTTCCTATGTATTACTTTTTTGGAAAACTGAAATGTATTAACATATATTCATTTCAGATGTACAACGTAATGCTTCACTATTTGTATATTTGTGAAATGATCACCACAATAAACCTAGCGAACATCCACTGCCACACGTAGTTACAATTTTTTTCTTGTAATGAAAAATTTTAAGATCTAGTCTCTTATTATGTATTAATTTTAATCAGACTACCTCCAACTTAAACCACAAACATCCCAAAATTATATGCAAATATCTGTCTATATCCACCTTTTAAACTTTTTCTCAAGAAGAATAAGTATTTTTCATCAGATTTTCAAAGGAGTCTTGACCCCTAAAAATTTGCTATAAAAGTCATTGATAACCCTGGGCCATCTTTTACTATAACTATGGATAAAGCATAATTTTCCAGCAACTTTAAAATGATTTACATGTCTTTTATACCTATTTATGTTTTCAGCTTATGGTATCTTCTGGGACATTGAATTCCACAAGGATACTCTCCATTATAGAAAGTAATTATTTCTATTTTCTTGTACTAAAAAATCCTTCAAGTATCAAGCTACATCCACAAGTTCTAGCATTACAGAATCTTGGGAACAAGTCCCCAGTGAGAATCACTTTATGGCATTGCTTCTCAAATTATCAGTAAGAAAAGATCTTTTTCTTCTTCTTCCCTCTGATCTGTTGCAGAGGTACACTGTTGTAAAATAAAATTTTTAAGTGCAGCGATGTCATATTTCTGTAAAAACGTCTAAGTGCATACTCTCAATTTTTATACTTACTCGAAATAAGTAAAAATAGTTCAGAGACTTGCAGCAGTTTTTGGACCACACTTTGAGAATCATATTATAGGATCCCGGAGATAGAATGCATTCTCTTCTATGGGCATTTTGTTTTATAAGGGAGTTGGTGAAGATTGAAAGGTCCACATGTTTCAGAGAAGCTATTTTTTTATTGTGGTAAAAAACACATAACAGGGGCTTCCCTGGTGGCCCAGTGGTTGAGAGTCCGCCTGCCTATGCAGGGGACACAGGTTCATGCCCCAGTCCGGGGAGATCCCACATGCCGCGGAGCGGCTGGGCCCATGAGCCATGGCCGCTGAGCCTGCGCGTCCGGAGCCTGTGCTCCACAACGGGAGAGGCCACAACAGTGAGAGGCCCGCATACCGCAAAAAATAAACAAACAAAAAAAAAAACACATAACATGAGATGTACCCTCTGAACACATTTTTAAGTGCACAGTACAGTATTGTTACATATAAGCCCAGTACGGTACAGCAGATCTCTAGAACTTTTCCATCTTGTGTGAATGAAACTCTATACCCATTGAACAGAAATTTCCCCATCTTCCCTCCCCTCCGAAACAAATTATTTTTAATGGTAAAAATTCAATTTACGAAGGAGATAGGAACAACGGGCAAATTCCCAGCCCCACCTTAATGTGTTTATAGAATGATTAAATCAGATAGTACATGTAATCAGATGACAGACCTCAACAAGAATAATGAATGCAATAAAGTGAATTCTCTTTCTCTTCCCTTAGCAGGTCTGAAAATACCACGATGATGGGAGTTGCTGTGTTTTTTGTTCACTTAAAAGATCAGGTATTACCTTATATATAGCCTTCATTTTTATAAACTTTCTTATTAAGACACACATACGGCACAAAAGGCGCATGAAAGATTGCTCAACATCGCTAAGCATTAGAGAAATGCAAATCAAAACTACAATGAGGTACCTCCTCACATTGGTCAGATGGCCATCATTAAAACATCTACAAATAACAAATGCTGGAGGGGGTGTGGAGAAAAGGGAACCCTTCTACACTGTTGGTGGGAATGTAACTTGGTACAGACACTATGGAAAACAGTATGGAGGTTCCTTAAAACACTAAAAATAGAACTATCATATGAGCCAGCAATCCCACTACTGGGCACATACACAGAGAGAACCATACTTCAAAACAACACATGCACTCCAATGTTCATTGCAGCACTATTTACAATAGCCAGGACATGGAAGCAACCTAAGTGTCCATCAACCCATGAATCGCCATAGTTTCCTTAAAAAACTAAAAATAGAGTTGCCATAAGCTTTATTTTTAAAATCAGGATCTTAATGCAACTCCGCTTCAAATACATTTCTTTTCATCCTTATCTTATGATCAATACTTATACAAGAATGCATGAAAAGTGAAGTCAAATTTCAAGGTGATTGCTGTGCAGCCAGACAGGAAACTTAAAATAAATCCAACACAAGGCATTGTAGGACCAGCATCTTATGAGGCACATAGAAAATAAAAATTAAAGATGTTAAAGGGAAGAAGAAACACTTTTTTCCTAAGGGTTGGGATGAAGGTTAATGTAAATAACTTTTTATTTGTGTTGCTTCATTATTGAGTTATCTTCTGCAGTTTAATCTTTGGGGGAAAATAATTTATTATTTTTTATTATGAGACACATTATGCCTGTGTGTCTCATAATAAGAAATGCACATATTATGTGTGTGAAATGCACATGTTATGCATTTCATTGCATAATATGATTCAGAAATTATAGACCAGATATGTTAAGAGTAGAAGCAATGAGATTGAAGATGTTAAAATGAAAAGATAACTAGAGGACCAGATCTTGGAGTTGTTCTGGAACGGCACATTTTCAAAACATGTACCTTATAAATGGACAGAAGAGAAAATCTTAAAGTGAGTTTATCTTAAAGCAGGGTAAAGATTGGAGATGAGAGAGATCACACCAATTTTCTTACATAAAACAGGCAAGATTGAGAAATCCACTTTAATTTCCAAAGGAAAAGACAATGTGATAATCTGAAAGAAACAGGTAAAGGAATGGAATGGGGAGGTGGATGAAAAGACATTTTAGAATAATTGTTACAGTGAATGTGTTGCCAAATTAACAAGACATGAATAATGTAATTTTCATTGAGAACCCAGCTAGAGCCAAATAGCACAGTTCAGCTCTGGTAGTCATCAACACTGGGGAAATTCCCTGAACTGATTATGGGGAGATTCCCTGAGTCATCTTTAGTGTTACTAAGGTAACTGAAACATTTTTCTACAGTTGAAAATGCACAAAATTATGCCTGCATTTCTCTTCTGAATAAACATACAATATGATTATATAAGCGAAGGAAATGACTCAGAGTCTGTATGCATGAGACTGAAAGTCTTGGTTGTGAAATGGTTTATCTCTTTGATTAGATTTTATTAAAGATACACTTAGATTTCTGTATGATCATAATGATCAGTTTCATGAAACCTATCCACTGGATAAAAAGCAAAAGCAAAATTAAAAGTAGTTATCTGATCAGATCTTGTCATAGTCTAACTATTTATAACATGGTGAGTTGGCAGCTTCCTCCTAAGCACTAAGGGCACAGCTCTGCCTACTGAATAAGTGCTACCTGGACATCCCGTCAACCCTTCAAATAAAAGATAGAACAAAGCATTAGTTTATTATCTTCCCTTCTCCAGCTTTTCTGCTTCCTGGATTCTCAAATTCTGTTGATATCATTTGTATTCCAGGCATTCAAGCTAGAAATCTCAGAATGATTTTCTATTCTTTCTTTTGTCTTGACATTCATAGCCAATATGCTGTCAAATTCATCTGATTTTGCAATAATAATAATGAAATGGGCAATCTTTCTTGAGCGCTGACTATGAGCCAGGCTCTATGCTAAAACTTTGTATGCATTGTTTCATCAAATTCTTATCCTCATACCAATCTATAAGCAGTAGTTTTGTTATACTCATTTGTAAAATGATGTAAAGTGTGGAGCAATCGAGCAACTTGTCCAAATCCATGCACCTGGTAAGCAGGGGAGCTAGGATATGAATTTATGCTCTTACTAATATGCTGTGTCCTTCATCTCCTTTCCACACAAATACATTCTCCTCATTCAGTATTTTAGCACTTTTCTATTCCTTCTGAAGTTTCTCATATACCACTGCCTAGCTGATCTTTCTACAGCACTTGCTTCCTAAAATATCATAAATATATTTCCATTGCTTAATAAAAGCAACACAAATTTGACAGCCAAATGGTCAAAACTTTCATTCTTTGGATCCAATTCATCCCTCCAGCCCCATCTTCCCCCATTTCCAACCATACAACCAATATTCCAGCTGAATTATCTCTTTTCCTCAGGGGACTATGCACAGGCAAAATCTGGAAAGAGTTGAGTGTTTGAGGAAAGGAGAAGTCTTTCCTGCAGGATAATAGAGACTAGGCTAGAAACATGGTGGTGGCCAGACTGCAAGGGAATTTGAGTCTCATGCAATTACGTTTGACTTTTGGCCTGGAGTCAAATGAGCTTGACGGTTGGTAGAGGTGGGGGTGGGTGGAAGGAGTATAAATTTGGGGGCACAGTGTCTGTTCTTACAAGGTTTTGATGATATTCTCTGAAGAAACAGCTATCTCTATTTTTGGTTTACATCAGCATAGTTAAGGATATTAGAACGTATAGCAAGATCAGTTAGTTTAGTTTGCTTCTAATAGCTCTACAGTTGATGTGCGCTGTGAGACTGTCTTGAACCAAAGTATTTGATTTTCTCAAGATTTGAAGAAGTAGCAGGGTGAAGGAAATGTCAAAAGAACTTTAAACAAAAGCTAGCAATACATAATTATGTACAAAAGATAAAAGTAAGAAATAAAGATTAACCTAGAAGTAGTTGCTTTGATGAAATCTAATAGCTAAACCAACCTATTATAGGGCACAAAATATGATAGTGGATAATTAGCAGATAATTTCGTTAAACAATTTGGAAATATAACGTAAAAAGTTCTTATCATTCAAAAATGGTTTTGATCAATCTGATCAAAATCTTCGCTCAACCTTCTTAGAAATCTTCACTCTCTTAGAAAAATCCAAACATAAGAGGTCTATCTTTGCACATATATGTTATTATACAGGATATGAAATCAAACAAAAGATCAAAATATCTCAATAAGCAGCCTCACATTTTATATTCTAAAAAATGACTATTTTTCTTTTAGGTTTTATAAAAACAATCTATTAAAATATTATAAACACAATAGTAGGTTTTGTTGACTTTACAAAAGCAAAAGAGCCAGTTATTTTACCAACAAAATGAGTTCTTTTCAGGAATAGCAGAGAAATTTCAATTTGGGACAAGCAAGCTATAGGTAACCATAGACAAGTCCAGAGAACAGAGGAAACGGTCTTGCTTTTACAGAGGGAAGGAGGAAATTGTGGAGGGCTACGGTGGTTCTTCATTGGTTGCAGGCAGTCGGCAGCTTGCTATTGGGTCAGAGCAGTCTTTTCTTCCTGCTGGGGTCTGTTAGCTGTGGTGAAGGATACAGCCCTGAGAGCTCCCCCTTCAGGGGCTTCCCGACTCCATTTTAAATGAGGCTTCCTTTACTCATTTTCACAGTTTCATTAAAAGAACGCTTTCAAAGCACCAAATAGCTTCTATTGGGCAATTAAAAAATAACTTATATACATCAGAAGAGCAGTCCCTCTCTTGCATTCCATGCATGTGAGAAAGAAGTCTGAAGCCCAGAAGTGCATGTAGTTGGAAGACCGAGCATTTGATGGGCATGACATTTTCTAGCCAGATAAAAATACACATGCATATGTCTGTATGACTCATTCCACACAACTCAAAATTGCTAGAGAGTGGGTGTAGCTATGAATATTACTGCACAATGTAGTTTTCAAAGAAAAAAAAACAAATTTGGCAGCTTCCAATCTTCCTGAGTAACTTTAGATTAATTGAAATTTTAATTAATAAAATGCCCAACTAAAAATGCATCAAAGGCATGTCAAGTGCTAAAGAACAAATGAAGAAGATGAATAATACAAACCCAAGGTGGTAATTGTTCTATAAATGCACATCTTTTTTTTGTCTGTCTATCTGACTGCATCTTAACTAAGTTAGGCCATGTCTCAGCCAGTAAATTGAAATAAGCAGTTGATTTTCTTTTACCAGTACTTCAGTTTCATTGTATTTCATATCCAGATTGAAAGATCTGAATTGTCCAAATAACTTTTTTCAGTTTCAAACATCTCTTTGTAAACTGTGACTTGATTATTTGTTGTGAATAAGCTAGGTTTAATAGATAAGAAAAATAATAGCAATAGCCTTGATAGCTATCATTTTCCCTTATATGTTTCCATAAGTGTTTCCAGTCACTCTGGAAAGTGACTTTACATGCATTATCTCTTTTAAACCTAAAAGAAAAACATATGAACTTCTTATTATGATTATCCTTTTTTTTTGCAGGTGAAAAAACAAATAAATAGTATAGCATATTCTACACAACTAGTAAATAACATAGTCAGGATTCAGTCCCAGGTTTGTCTGATGCCAGATTGCTTCTCTAAACTAGCATGATACTGAGCATCTCTAAAAGAGGAGTGCTTCAATTTAACAAAGGTTACGGGCCATTAATAGAAATTAAAATGTAGGTGAAAGTGATGGTATAAAAGCATGTCCACAGAGGTTTAAACATGTATGTGAAGATCAATGTATAAACATATATTTACGTAAATGCAGCTTATTCACTGCATATTCTCATTTTATATAAATTGTCTAAATAATTTACTCCACTCTAATGTAGCAAAACCAATATTATTTAATTTTTTACACAAAGGCATATACAGACATAGTAGTGTACAAAAGTTGTGTAGGAAGCTTGCTGTTAAAAAGTTTATAAATGGACTAAATTTTATCCATAACAGAGTCCAGTGCACAGATTTTTGTCTTGGTAAATCACTTCATAGAAATTTTTAAAAACTAGATGGTTATTACAAATTCAGTCCAACCAGACCAATAGTGAATGAACCTACTTCATGAGGCCACAGCTGTGTGGAGGAGAGAAAATAGGACCAAGGTATAGAAAACAGCCTCCCTGGTTCAGTTCAGCACATCTTAATAGTCAATGCCAGTCAATGCTATTGATTATGAAATTGGCATTGTGAACCCTAAAGGCTTCGCTTGCTGTCCTGACATCCATTTTATTGACTTAGGCATAAGTGAGCTTCAATCAGCAGATATTTGCTTTGTGCATGTTGAATAAAGCAAAAAGCAAACAAGAAAGAAGCATGACTTTTCTCTAACATTGTCTGTGCTTTTTTAACCTAGCCTCATAGGCTTCATTCACAAATTCACAACTGTCTATAGGTTTGCGATCTGCAAAATAGTTCACATTGATCTCACCTCTCCTGATTTCATATAGCCAAGTTAATCTAAATAATACGTTTAGCTTTTACTATTAGTCAGATTCGAATTTTCCAGTTGTTTCACAGTTGTTCTTCTTTCCACAGATAGTAAATCCTCCCCAGATGGTAAATATAAGCTTATTAAGGGCAGAATGTGTCATATTAATTCATTTACTCATGCATATAGGCATTATTTTATTCATACAAAAGGATTTATTATCATAAAATTATTCAGCATTAGCACATCCTTTTCCTGTTTTAAGCTAGAAAGAGTTACTCAACCATGCTGAGCATCCGTTTTCTCATCTCTAAAATGTGGATAATCAAAGTGAATTATAATGATAGTGAAAATTAAGTGAGAAAATTTCTGGAAAGTGCCTCAGACATGGTCTGGAAGGGAGTCAGCACATGGTGGTTCCTGTATTTCCTTGAGTAAGGTCTTGGTGCATGCTAAACTGGATGCTAACATCTAATTTCATCAAAATAGTCAAATTAATTTTCGGTCTAGACATAGCCATTTATTTCTCTAACTCCTTCATAAAATTGGAGTTTAAAAATGAAAATAAATTTTGGTCACTTGATATAGTCAGGAAAATATATCAAATGCATTGTAGAAGATACTTTTGGAAAAGGAGAGAAGGAAGTGAATGAGGTTCAAGGGTGGAGGGAGTATAAAACGGGTGGGACCTTGCACTGACCAGTGATAACTCTGCACCACAGCCTGAGAATTATGATTTAATTAATGTCTCATTCCTGAGAAATTGGGAGGGGAGAGGGAAAATAAACAAACAACAAAAATACATTCAACTTGTTTGTAGGCACCAATAAAAATAAATAAATATAACATATCCATATGTGAGTAAAGACAGTAAGTACCATTGATCCTTGAACAAAAAGAGTTTGAAATATATGGGTCCACTTATATGCAAATTATTTTCAATAGTAAATATTACAGTACTACACGATTGGTGGTTTGTTGAACCCGTAGACATGGAAGAATGGTGGAGAGTGGACTATAAGTTATACACAGATTTCTGACTCCTTGAGGGTTAGCGCCGCAACCCTCACACTGTTCAAGGGGCAACTGTACATGTTTTTATAGAGTATATATAGTTTCTCTCTCTCTCTCTTTCTGGCTATTCATGTTACTGCTAGGTGTGAGTGAAACAGGACAGTTAAAGTATGGTCTTCTTTAATTTGCACAGCTATTTTAGTCACATTGGCACTTATCTTCTACTTTTCCCTAGACTGCATATACAGAAGATAGACTAGTAACTATTACTTCAGCTTCCTCTAAACAATGATGTACATCAATTTTATTGAGAAAAGAAAAGTGATGTCTTCTAACATGGAATTTAAACTAGAGAGTGAAATGTATAGATTCCATCATAAAGGATCATTTATACTTAGACAAAATATTTTGAAATCCCACCAAAGCTTTAAGATGGAAATACTTCCCTTTAACTCAGAAGTTTTAGTGGCATTCCATTATTTATAATGGGGAAAGCAAGATATCTTGGCAATCAGATTGGTGTGGGGATTGATTTAAGATTATTTTGAACAAAAAAGAATGCATTTTATGTAAAATATAATAATGATGCTATTTTTATATCTCTATGAAGAGATTTTTAAAGCCAAACATCCATGATCTGCATTCTCCTATTGATAAAATTACCTCATTTATTACATTTATAGAAATAAACCTCCTAGATTTCTACTTTACTTAACATTATATAAGGTATGTTCTTTAACAGAAAAGGACTATGTATACAGGCAGAGTAGTAGAATATTTCTGAGAAGAGTTTCCATCATAGCTTTTTTCTATGCTGCCTTTTTATCACAGAACATCTAGGAGACAAAACCTTAGAACAATGAGCGATGCTCACTGGTTTTCACATGTTAGTCAAAATGAAAGCTTAAATACCCTCTTTCGAAGTGTAGAGAGATCACTCACTGTCCACAGAACATACCTTGAATAATATTCCTTTAAAAACATATTTAAAATTTAGAATTTTATATTGTGCCAACTCATTTTCAGGGAAGAAAGAAATTTAAACCAATGTCTTGATAAATATATAAAATCTAAGGCATCGAGGCAAAGTTGTATGTGTTTTAATCCTTAGGTTATTAATCTTTTATTATCTCCTTTCTTACAATCAAAAACAGACTTGCTAATAGGCCTCTGAATAATTTCAGTGAAATTATTCACTAAATAAAGAGAATGGATTTATACAGTGAACATATTGATTTGCATGGATTTGGGATTTACTTAAGTATAAAAATTATAAAGAAGTTATTATACCACTAGGTTAATAATAAGGAATAAAGTATTCCCTATAAAATTATGATTTATAATTTCAGAATTATGCTCTAAATAGCAGAGCTTTCTAATATTTGATAATAAATTGGATAGGAAATTTTGCATCAATTTGTCTATGGAGTAGTGAGTTTTTATATAATTGCCTGTAGTAAGGCAAGTTAGAAGGTGACATGTACTCAATGGTCTAGGGACAATGTTCCTTTATGTGAATATGGGGCACAGATGCTTGGGATTCATGCATGAAGACCCCCATTCACCAGACCTAAATGCAGGGCCCTCACCCAGATGATTCTGGCGACTACACTTAGAGAAATTGCTTTAGAGTCTGACTCATCCTCACAGACTGAGAAAGCTGAAAATATTTAAGTACAAGTATGGATCTATCAGTCTGGATCAGATGTTTGTCACCCAAGTGGACAGAAAGCAATATATATAACAAAATGCTAAAGTATACGTTAAAATGAAAACTGTAACTCATGCAAGGCGGTACACTTAGGCTACTAAAGCAGGCAATTATAATCAGAAAGCTGCTTAGAAAATATAGACTCGAAGCAAGATAATCTATGAGATTCAAATAAAATGACATCAAGGTACAAATTGTTATTGATTGCACAAAAAATCCTGTAAGTTATGCAGAATTGTTTTTGCCATTTCCATTTTTATGAAAAATATGAATAGATAGAAACTTATAGAGGACACAATAATCCTTCACATTTCCATCACTCAGAATTACCAAATGTTAAAATTTAGTGTATTTCATTCTTAAATACTTGAATTCCTTGATACTTAGATTTACATAATTTATGTTATACATATGATAAATGCATATATTGTCCCTTAGCTTATTTAACATTATAAAGTCGCTGGTGAAAACCCTTTAGTCCCTACTCTCATTTATAGTATACTGCAAGTTGTTTTCTTGAGTCATGCATGAGCTGTCAGAAATAGCGTTCATCCATACAAAAGTCCTGAGTGTCTGTTGCCATACTGTCACTGTCAGCTGTTGACTCACTATACTGCTACTGTCCATTTAAAATGCATTCAGGGATATTGACAGCATGCTTACTCAGTATAGCAGTCAGAAGGATATGTTATATTTGTAGATACAAACCAATAATATATGAGGAAAATATCACATAAAGATATTACAACTACTAAGTCATTCCAAACACATAACAGTAAGAATTAAGCAAATAAAGAATTAGAAATGTCACACCCCCAAAAGAAGTTTACATTTTAAACAGAAACAAAAGATTGACATATAAGAGGATATAAACTTTAGATGGAAGAATAAAAAATTGGCATGTCTACTATGGTTCTAAAATAAAAGCATAATAGCCTAAAATAGAGATAATTAAGAAAGGCTTTCTGGGAGAGTGGGATTTTGACCCAAATCACAGTGATCATGGGCAAAAATTGGTGAAGAAAAAAATGGAGATATTCTTTGCTGATCCCCTCCAAAATAATAAACTATTCTACTTGGGCACTGCTACCTACTCTATGCCCTCATGGCAATTTACAGTTTTACCATATTGTAGTTCTATGGAGTTGTGTAGCCAAGAAATGTCTCCATATTTGTTCACTTAAGACACTGAACTCTTTTTCAGATGATTCATATTTTTTTTTGGTTTGGTAAAATTTGCAAAAGTTGGTGGGAATGTGTACAGATTCGTGAACAAGTTTGCATCATGGTAAAAATCATCCTTCAGAATCTGGAACCTGGTGGAGGAAATGTGTGGAGGTGGAGAGGGGAAAAGGGAATTGTATCAGGAAATTGGCAGGGTGGCCAGTGCCCTAGTGCAGGTGTGAGGCAACAAGGATGAGACCCTCATGGTACAGAGGAAATAAGAAAAAGTGCAATCTGTGATACAAGGAGGCAAAGGAAAAGAACATATTGATTGCTTGGATATAAAGTAATGAACAAAAGAGAGGGACAAAAACTGGCCCTTGTTAGTAAAATCTTACTAGCTTTTTCTCTTGATTATCTTTAAAAGGCAGAAAGGGATTAAGAAGTCAGTGGGGGCAAAAATAAAGTTCTATGAGTGAATATATAGGTGCTATGCAGAATAAAAGTAGAATTAATAAATTCAAAGAAAGTGGAATTTAGTTAAACAGGAAATTAATCAAGAAGATCCATGAAAGTTGGGTCATCCATTATATATATATATTTATGCACTATTTACATATATCTAAGTTCACCTTATCTGTATTTTATATATGTATGTATACATATATATGTAGTATATACAGTCAACTTTCTATAGCCAAGTATTCTGCATATGCAGATTCAACCAACCACAGATCAAAAACATTCAGGAAAAAAATTACCAGAAAGTTTCAAAAAACAAAGCTTAAATTTTCCAGGTGTCCTGCAACTATTTACAAATCATTTGCATTGTGTTAGGTTTTATAAGTAATAGAGATCATTCAAAGTATACGGGAGTCTATGTGTTGGTTATATGCAAATACTATGCCATTTTATATAAGGGACTTGAGTATCCCCAAATTTTAGTATCCTTGGGGTGGGGTTGTCCTGGAACTAATTCCCCATGGATACAAAGGGATGACACACACATATATTAATAGTATGTTTAACAATATTTTTATGTTTTTGAACTGTAAGGACTGGAACTCAAAGGAGATTGTAATGTTGAGTTAAAGGACATATAAACAGAAAAATATACAAAAAATAAATATGGGAAACATATACTAAAATTTATAATTCATGAGTTCCTGTTCATAGGAGAAAATGACGTTACAATTAATTTTTCTTAAAGCCTGTGATGCAACAAAATGAAAGGAAAAAATAGATTCTCTGTCCACTGCCTATACTGGCGTCCTGTGGAATGACACAGTAAGAGAAGTCAGGCAATAGTAATTTCAATCACTTTCAAGATTGATTTATTTTCAGTTGCAAGTTCAGTCTGGTGAAAGGTGTTATAATGGCAGCTTGAGATTCTGGAAGTAAAGTAGAACATGAGAAGCAGTAATTTAGAGTGTTCTACACGTAGTCCTCTACCTTGACCGAGAGAATCACTGCAGGCATTCAATTATTGGACTCTTTTTTTGTTTACACTAATGCTACTTAACTTGAATTTGTCTGTAGAGTGAAGGGTCCTTTATGTAATTTTTATCTATGCCTTTGGTAGATAAAATATACAGTGTCTTGTTCTCCAGTTACAATAATGTGACACTGGGCCATTGTAATTATGGCACTAGGAAATGTGAGGTATTTATGTAGATGATATTATCACCAATATGTAAAGAATTTTACCACTTTAAAAAGTTCTCCACGTTGTTATCTCATTTGATGTTTAACAATAACATTATGTTTAAAATTACAAAAAATTGACGGAGTGCTTTCTCATTACTGGGCCAAGAGCTATGTAGCTATTTTCTTTACAGCAGGATTTTTCAACCTTGGATCAAGTGTAGCATCTTGTGTCTGTAAGTTCATACAGTACTATTTAAACATTTTTCTATGTCATTTTGTTAATAAACAATATACCTCTTCTGAATTATCTGAATGATCATCTTATAATTGAATACTGATACATTTCAGGTCCTGCTTTGGAATTTAAATTTGCAGTCACACGTTATTTACTAAGTGAGACCCTAAAGTAATAACATTTAATATTAAATGCAATACTTCTCACTGAAGTCCAAAGCTGAGACATCTGTAGATATATTCTTGGAATGCTGAATACTTGGGGTTCAGGTTTCAGTTTCAGAGAGCAGAATACCCTGAAGCTCGTTTAAGCAGGAAACAATGTAGTATAGAGAATCATCAAATGATTTTCAGAATCCCTAGGAAGTCAAAAGAAATATGGTCCTGCAGGAATGATTCCCAAAGATGCTATAGAAATAGGAAGTCAAAGGGCATGCTGCTACTTCACCATAAAAGTGCTGCCTGCAGAGCCAGCAAACTGATACTACAGCTCCTGGCTTGAGAAGAACACAGCCTTAGCTATAAGACACACAAGCACTTAAGTGTATTGTATCAGTGTATTGACAGTATCTTTGTGTGTCTAGACAGAGTTTAGCATGAGGGAGATAATCGACTAATAGTTATTGAAGAGATGAATGGGTATTTTTTTTCTCCTCTATTATACTACTCAAAGTCCATTTGGGCAAATGGCTACAGCAATTCAGAAAGTTTACTGTGGCCGTGGAGAAAAGCTGGACAGCAGTATTGTTAGACATATTGTTGCAGACTTTTTATATTATTTAATGTAATTAGCCACAATGATAAAACATAATTCCTGAAACTTCAGTGACTTAAGAGAAAGGTGGTCTATTTGTTATACTAAGGTGAACTTTACAGGCGGTGGGAGGAATGAGAACTACCCTGCTTGATAGCTCGTTCACGGACCAGAGACACTGGGAGCAATGCATTGACGGTAGCTAAACCTGCAGCCTGGATCAACAACCAGTTGGTGTCTGGAAAGGTGAAGGTGTCAATGGTTCAGGCCTTGAAGTGGCCACATAACTTTCATTCACCTCCCATTGACAAACAGTCATCCATCTCCATCTGAGTACAGTGAAGACAGGGAGTACAGCACGATTGTTTATTTTATCTCCAGGAGGAATAGAAAATAGGGTTTTGATGGAAATAACTGACTTTGTGACAGCGTTGGAAGGGAAACCATAGCATTTGGTTTATAAAAATCATTATGTTAAATTGTATCATGAATGCCATTTTTGAGAGACATTCATGAATATTATAGACAAAAACATTTTATCTGTAAAAGCAGTAAAGATAGGACTTTAAATATCTCTCCGTGACCACACAGTTGAGAGTTAATACATCTTTGGACAGCCAGTAACAGTTTGTGAGGGGAATTCCCTGGCAGTCCAGTGGTTAGGACTCTGTGCTTCCACTGCAGGGCGCATGGGTTTGATCCATGGTCAGGGAACTAAGATCCCGCATGCTGCAAGGCGTGGCCAAAAAATAAAAAACAGTTTTTGAGATTTTTTTTTTCCACATAACAGACCAAGGTCATTCCCATTGCACCAAGCATCTAAACATTTTTCAAGGGAAGCAAGTCACAGTTGCTGCCTCTCCTTAAATAAGGTATTTTTTGCTTCTTGACAAGTAGTGTATTCCTCCTCCACCAATTATTTGTGTTTCATGCAAGTGTTATTTAACTGACACTGATACAAAATTGTTATCTCTAAGTTGGACCCTTAAAAGAGATTTATGCTGAATCTAAGTGATTGTATGCAAAAAACAGAAATAATAAATAAGAATGGTGAAGAGTTGCAAGAAATGCAAGGGCATGTGACAGATGAAGACTTTTAGAAAAGGGGCAAAATTCTGTAGCTGACCTGAACAATACGGAATTTGCATCCTTCTATATATTCTCATTTTTCTCAATGTCTCAAATCTAGTAAAATAATTTCTGACCATAACTGGTTTTATATATTTTTTAAATGTCATGTAAAAAAAATAGTATAGAAAAAAATACACAAGAGTCAGAGACAATATTCCCAAAACTATAACTTGAGAAAGAAAATCAGATCTTACTCCTTAGGAATAATGCATTATAGGAAACTTACTCTTTGATGAAGACATGGAATCTTATCTGTGCTCCTCCTAAAAGTAAAGAAAGTTCAGAAATGCCATAGGCAAAAGGTTAAGTTGCAAAAACTTAATTTTAGTTTGGCTTCAAGAATATGTAATTTTCTCCCATTAGCAGTTAAGAATTGAGAATATTGTACACTTGAAACTAACACATTGTAAATCAACTACAGTCCAATATAAATTAAAAATTAAAAAATATAAATAAAGATCACACTTTTAAAAAAAAAAAAACCACAGGCTGCAGAAGGACGACCCCATCCCAGACAGAGCGGAGATCAGGATTGGAAAGAATCCTGAAAACCTCATGGAATAGATTTCATGTGCTTTGGTTGAGGCAGGTACAAGTACGTTATAAATGCCCATGGGAGCACTATGGAGCTGTAAGATAAATGGGATCATGAGTGGAGAAAAAAAGGAATTGAGCATATCATTCTCATAACATAAGATATTTCAATATCTTAAATGTATGTTGACAACAAATGTTATCTCTGTAACAGTTATGTTTACATGTCTTTCTCCCTCATTTTCTAAAGATTTCTTGAAAACAGTAACATTTTCATTTATCTTTGCACAAATTAGATGTCTAATGAATGTGTGTTGTTGGTACTGATTAGGCATAAGCACATATATTTTGTCCTTCTATCATCGGTATGTTGTCAGAAAAACGGCATTATAAGTACACCGACAAATCATATGATTTTGCAAGGAAATTCTTAATTATTTTCACTATATTTGCTTAGTGTGCCACATTTACCTTCAATCAGCAATAAATCATGTCAGTTGTAAGAACCACTAACTTTTTTATTGTCACTGGCACAGTTAGATTAAAAATTCAAGTGTCGATAGATGACTAACATAAACTTAGGGATTTTGCTGAGCTAGAGAGACTTTCTCCAGCAGAAAGATTTGGCTTTTCATTGGGATTGTGTAAGATGTCAATGTGTATATAGCATTACACATTAATGTTATAATCAAAATGATTTTTATTCATTCAGTGTGTGTGTGTATATACACACACACACACACACAAATCTTTCACCATCGTTTCATCTTTAGCAACAATTCTCTGGTCTCGTGCTAGGTTGGAGGCCTCCAGAGAGAAAGCACTTATCTGGAACTAATGATGTAAGACTATTCTTAGGTATTCTACATATGAGTTATTTTTATTTTTATTAATTTTCCACAAATATGGCTATCATATCTATTCGTTTAGAAATTTTAAAAATACAAGAAGGTATAAAAGCTAAAAATGATCTTAAATCCCAAACCTACAATTAACTACTATGACGATTTTAGTTTTAGTTTTAGTTTTCCTAGTTATTTAGAGTAGAAATAAAAGTTTAAAACTTTTTTCATAAAGACTTAAAGAGTAAATATTTTAGGCTTTGTGAGTCATATGATTCCCGTCATGACTACTCAGCTCTGCTGTTGTATCTGAAATCAGCCAAAGACAAATGTAAATGAAGAATCATGACTGTGTCTTCAATACAGTTTTATTTATGGATGCTTAAATTTGAATTTCATACAATTTTCATGTGTCAACAAATATTGTTCAACCTTGTAAATATTCTAAAGAGCATTTTTAGCTGGCTGGTTGTTCAAAAAACAGGCAGCCGGCCAGATTTGACGAGGGCCATATTAAGCTAGCCCTTAGTTTAGACACATAGATGTAGATACAGCTATATCCATCTGTCTACATATATATGCATGGTATAAACAACTAATTTTAAAAACCAGGACCAAAAGATATTACCTGTTTTAGAAACTTTTAATTCTCACTAATTTTTGTCTTATTCTATGGCAGGCGAAAGGAATACATTTTCCACCTCTTTAGCAGTTACCCAGAACCATATGGCTAGTTGAGTTTACTGGGTGAGGTATTGAAAATTGGGGGTAAACCCTGATGTCTCAGACTGAGCTGGCAGGGCCACCACATAAAAGTAGATGAGGCCTTGTTTCACCGCTTGCACAGCAGATGTTGCATGAATGAGAAATGAATCTTTATACTTTAAGCCTCTGAGCTTTTATGCATCAGGTCCTAATCTAATGCAATGTTAATTGTATCTAACTTTTAGCCTTTAATAATATATTCTGAAAAATCATCTTTGAAAACAGCACGTTTATGGAAATATAATGGTTCATTACATGGGTCCACTATAATGTGCATAACCAATCCTTTAATCACTTTTCAGACTTGAGTTCTTTTCTGATTTTTGCCCAATATGAACTCAGCTGTAGTAAAAAAAGATTTGTAGGTAAATATTTATATTTTATTCTTATTTATTTACAAATTCTGGAAATGTAGTCATTGAGATAAAGTACTGAATATTTTAAGGACCGTTGATATATAGTCACAAATTATTCATCATACAATTTGTGACATTTTAAACTCTTGCTGGCCATATATGTTCTACAATCATTTTATTACCATTGGTCAGTATGGTTTTTTACATCTTGCTTGATTAGATAAGGAAATAGTATTTCTTCATACTAGTTTGCATTTCTTAACCAGTAAGGTTGACTTCTTTCCATATTTTTATTGGTCTCTTGAGTTTCCTTTTTTTTTTTTTTTTTTTTTTTTTTTTGCGGTACGCGGGCCTCTCGCTGCTGTGGCCTCTCCCGCTGCGGAGCACAGGCTCCGGATGCACAGGCCCAGCGGCCATGGCTCACAGGCCCAGCCGTTCCGCCGCATGTGGGATCCTCCCAGACCGGGACACGAACCCGTGTCCCCTGCATTGGCAGGCGGACTCCCAACCACTGCACCACCAGGGAAGCCCCGAGTTTCCTTTTTTATTAAAAGTTTATTCAGGTCCTTTCCTCCTTCTTCTACCAAGGTATTCATCTGTTTCTTACTTATTGATAATGTTATTTTTTAATCAATAATGATATTTTATTTACCCTTTGCCGTATCTGCTGCAACTATTATTCTAGGTTTTCATTTGCCTGTTACTTTACTTAATGTGGTATATTGTCCCCACGTATATAGATTTTAAAACTTGGTTTAAGACTGTAAGTCTCTTCTTTATGATTTCTTCATTCACTTTTATGCTTACAATATTCTTCCCCATCTGAAAACAGATTCATATCTGCTAGTATTGTTTCTTGTTCTTTTGTAGTTTTATTTTTACCATTTGTGGGAGATAGAATATGGCCTCTTAAAGTTGTCCATGTCTTAATCCACAAACCTGTGGACGTGTCATCTTAGATGGCAAAAGGGACTTTGCAGATGTGAAGAAGTGAAGAATATTGAGATGGGGAGATTATTTGGATTATCCAGGTGGGACCAATGTAATCACAAGGGTCCTCATAAGAGGGAGACAGTAGATGCAGAGTATGAGAAAGAGATGTGCTGATGGAAACAGAGGTCATAGTGATGTGGCCACTAGTCAAAGAATATAGGCAGCCTCCAGAAGCTGGAAAAGGCAAGGAACAAATTCTTCTCTAGAGCCTGTAGAAGGATGCAGCTCTACTCACAACTCAGTTTTCTCCTTCGAAGGTCTATTTCAGACTTCTAACCTCCAGAACTGCAAGATAATAAACCTGTGTTGTTTTCAGCTGCTAAGTTGGTGGTAACTTATTACAGCAGCAGTAGGAAACTAATACAGCGTTTGATCCACTTGGAAGTTATAGATACAAAAATGAGAGTTATTTTTATAAGAGCAAGAAAACAAGAAGGGTCTCAGAAATAGCTTATGTACATATGAAAAACAAAGGGCTCTCTAAAAAGCTATGAGTGTCTGTTAAAGTATGTTTTTAGTAAGAAATACAGTGAGAATTTTGAGGGTCTGGGGTGTCTATACCCTGTAACCCAGTTAGACTGGTTCAGGGACTTTAGTCACAGTGATATGTTACAAAGAAAGAGAGAGGTGCCTAGGGAGCCCCTGCCAGGTAAATTCAAGTCTCGACTTGCTCCCAACAGAAGTTCTACTTCAGGATAAAGTACTCTCAACTGGGGCTGCTATGAAGGTGACCTGCCCTCTGAAATCCTCGCCCTCTGAAATCCTTCCTTTATCCTTCTGACTACCGGTTATATATTTCTACCAAAGGTTACCTACAAAAGGATCTAGAAACACTAGCTAAAAACAGAGAATTTTAGAAATATGTTTCAAAGCTCAATTTTATTATTTTGTGATATCCGATAACAACATCGGAAGTTGCAGAGGTTACTGTTATTGGTTTTGGTGTCTGTACTTTTCAACTTTCTTAACTATTTGAACGTGGTATTTCTCCCTTCCGTTTTGGGGTGTGTGTGTGTGTGTGTGTGTGTGTGTGTGTGTGGTGTGTGTGTTTTGTGCCCATTCTTTTCTTACCTATGGTCCTCAATTAATTGAAATATTCTTCCTCAGCAAAGGAGCTGTTTGCAGTGGTTGAGTGGAGTTTTCGAGTCAGACTGCCTGGTTTGAATCTTCCTCTATCACTTAGTCTGTGACATTAGCAATATACTGACTCACTCTGAACCTCAATTTCCTCTCCTATAAAATGGAGACCATAATAGGAACTACCTCATAATTTGAAAACAAAATAATTTGAAAATAATAAGTGGGAAATATTTGGGCATTGTCAAATGCAAAATTCCCACCCAAAGAATTTTGATTATTTATTCTTCCTTTCTCCTCATAACCACTTCAAACCTTATCTACCCTTCAATGCCCAAACTAACCATAATTCAAAATTTACTTCTGGCCACCGCACATCATAACCCTCTTTCATAACCCTCTTTCACTCCTTGGAACTTGTATTTATTAAAAGTCAGATATTTTTACCTCATTGGATTCATAATAATATACTGCTTAATTTAAAATTTTTTTTTACATCTTTTTATTTAACAAATGTATGTTCAATAGCAAGCAGTTGTTGGGATTTCTGTTTCTCAGTGTCCTACTATATAAAGTGGGGATATTAATATTGGGTTGGCCAAAAAGTTCATTCGGGTTTTTCCGTTATATGGTACAGAAAAACCCAAATGAACTTTTTGGCTACCCCAATAATATTTACAGGCTTATTGTGAAAACTAAATGAGTTTATGCATGTAAAGTGCTCAGAACAAAGCCTGGCACATGGGAAAGGCTAAATAAATGTCAATTTTTACTAGAATTATTACACACAAACCACTATAAAATTATTTAACATTATAAAAAGATACTTCTTAAAAAGCCATCTTGCCTATGCCTTCTTTATAGTACATTGTAAGTTTTCAATAGATATCAAGTCAATGAATATGAAATGCAAAGATGAATTGTGGAAAATTAATATTTGGATATAGAGTCATTTCAGGGAAATTTTGAGGTGTGATTGGACACATGAATGTGTATATATATATATATTTCAAAAGGAAAAAGAAAGAATGAGGAATGTAGAAACACCCTGTTTTTATCTGCATAAAACCAACTGAGAGGATTTTGGCTGCCTGCCCATAAAGGTGATAGGGATGAGGGCAATAAGAGCGATGACAACTGATCTATACAAGAGATAGCTAGAAATGATCTGAAATGGCACAGGATTGCAGGGTGTTTATTTGCACGCCCATGCTAACACTGCAACAAATTCAATAAAAAAGATGTGACAGAGCTGATAGGATTTGTGTGTAAGAAGGAATTTAGCTTGTAAAATATGAAAGAAGATCCCTTTTCTTACAATGTCATAGAAAAGCAGAAATTTCTCATAAACTGAGAAATTTGGCAGAAGTATAATTTGGGAAGAGGCCAGAAAGGAAGTTTTGTGCGATAACAAAGGATATCACTCAAGTGCATGCTAATTATCAGTGCCCAGCTATTTTTAGGTGAAGTTTCCTCTGGAAATTCTGTCCTTTCTAGATATATCTGCCAGTCAGAAGGGGGGGGAAAATAAAAAGAGAGCAATCCAGCCTCTGGGAAGTTCCCATTCTTACATATTCCAGTATATATACATTCTCTTGCGGTGTGAGATTATTCATCTGAGTATATCATTTTCAAAATCATTCATTCTTTCATTAGTTCAACAAACATTTATTCAACAAGCATTGACTGAGCACTCTTTTATGACAGCATTGTACTAGATATCCTGGGAATGTGTTTGTGACTAATAATAATAGTTATTATAGTATACTTTATAGAAAACTTACAGTGTATTTACTGTGAGTCACGCTGGGGACTGTTCTCAGCATTTGATTCTCACCAACAAAAAACTACAAAACAAGTAGTAATAATATCCATGATTTACAGATGAATAAATGAGGCACAGAGAGGTGAGCGACTCTCCCTAGTCCATAAGCTTGTAAATGTCACAGCTGGCATGACTCCAGTCTGTCCCCTTAGCCACCATGCTGAAGATGCTTCTGAGACGATCTGGTGCTCTCAGAAAACTTATAGACTGGCGTATTGTTAATATAAACAATGTATAGTTATAAATAGTTATAATAAAGTGTGACCAGAGCTGTACAAGTATACTTATAAAGTATTGTGAGAGCACATAGGAGAAGTGTCCAACCCAGGGAAGAGCTCATGTAAACTGAAGCCTGATGCAGAAAGTGAACTAATTGGATGTTGGGAGGTCCACATGTTCCAGGGAAAGGAAATAGTATGAAGTCCCTAAGGTGAGGGAGGATAAGATCTGGTCCATTTGAGAAATGAAGTAAACTTCACTAGACCTGGAGGAAAGGGTGATGAGAATGAGCCAGTGATTTCAGAAAACAGTCAAGATGCTAGAGCTGCAGGTTTCATCCTGTTCATTTAGGTCTTGCCAAAGAGATGATGTCTGACTCACCTTCCAAAGCTGTACTTGTAATAAAAAGTGCATGCATATTTGGGTGGCCTACTACTTTGTCAGGCAGAACCATTCCAGGCAGATTTAATGGGAAGCCTGATTCTCTGCCTCAGCCCTTGGCCTTCTGGCATATTCTCCTGACTGACTTCTCTTAGAATCAATAGCAGACAATCTTTGCTTTGAAAAGAGTCTATAAAGGTTTTTGTAGGATGATTTTAGAGCTAGAGGAATTAACTTATAATGGTGAGTAGAGGATGAGATGTTAGAACAGGGAGAACTTATAGGAGGATTGATTAAGGGAGTGAAGTGTAGATGCCCTTTTATGATGTCAGAGAGTGATTGGAAAGCTAAAAGTGACGTGAAGAATGATTTTAAAAGGTTCTGAATAAAAACAAGGCTTTCAAGAAGAAAGTCAATATTCCATAGGGCCACAGAAACATTTGGTGGAGAGAGCAAGAGTATTAAAAAAATAAGTATAAATTAAAGCTAAAATAGCAAGATTCAAAATATAGGTGAGAGACATTGTCTATCCCATCAAGGTAAAAAGCATAAATAAAATGTCAGACAAGAGCAAACTGTCAGATAGAAAACAGAATATAAAAAGAAAAGAAGGTTCAGATTGGTTTTAAGGTATTAAAAAGAGACAATAAGATGATACAGAAAGAGAAATTAGAAATCAAGGAAATGTCCTTTAAGACAAAATATTAGAAGTCACATAAAAGAAAAGTAATGTGTGCCAATACCGAGGAATTAGAGGTTAAAAATTATTCTACGGCAAACAAATCAACTCAAAAACTGTGCAGAGTGATTAAGGCAGAATTTGATATTTCTCTTGGGTTTGATATTTGATGGTTTTCTGCTGAGTTTTACAGCCCTTTAAGAAGGAAATCCAAAAAAGCTTTGTATTAAAGGTATATGAATAAAAAGTGCAAAGGCCAGTACAAAGGAAATTACCAATAATAATTATTAGGGAGAGAGGAAAAGCATTAGAATCTAGAGACCACTAACCTTGATCAGTAGATCACAAGACTTATGTAGACATCTTGCTGCAAGGGTTGGCCAGCTTAGCAGAAGGCAGGACTCACAGGGCAAATGGTATGCCAGACATCCAGAAACAGCTGATTGTGAATTTCAGAGGCAATCTGAAACAGGCCAAAAATAGAGAGGTGGGAAAATTATTAATTAGTTTATTAAAAATATGGCTTTGATGGTTAACTATAATTTTTTTTCTAAATTTAGATCCAAAATAGCGTTTGCCAGGTTAGCTGCTGAAATAAGTGAGGATGTTATGTAGCAAAGTGATCCACATTCAATGCTCAATGGGTGGGGGAAGAAACAAATTAGTGTGACAAGAAGAGCAAGGCAAGTGTACCCACATGGTCCTATATTTTCATGTGTGCTCTGTAGACCCTCTCAAAAGACAACAGAAATAAACTGGAGAAAAGACAAATGAAAATGATTTAAAAGAGAGATACTATCCTAGGTTAATAAGCCTAGGTACCTTATGCAGATAGCATCCTCTTGGCAATGCAGATAAACCAAAGATGAGAATATTTAAAATCTATAAAGGGTATTCCCAGAAAGCTGAAGCAAAGGCACAGTGCTATAAAATGAGGCAAAGAGAGACATGGTAATATTGAAGATATCAAAGTGCTGGCGGGGCCACTGGCAATGCTTAATTTGCTTTGGACAGGTGGAAGATGCAAAATGACATTAGGGCAATAAAAATAACAGCACAGAAGATTAAAAATAAACATAGGGGATTTGAAAAGTATTAGAATTCAGGATACATATAATTAAGCTTTGCCAAGTGCCAAATCGTATTTGCACATTACAGCTCCCACGAACTGCATGCAGCTCCTTCATTGATGAGTCATTTTAACATCCTTATAGAACAAGGGCAAAAAAAACTTGACAGGAGGCTCTTTATTTCTCACGAGAGGATGAAATGATCAATGTCAAAGTATTTTATCAGTCAATATTTTTGTCTTTCAAATACATGAAGGCAGAAGGTGGCAAAAACTGGGAGAGATGACGAAGCACAAGCACAGCACAGCGGGGAAAGCACCAGCTTTGGCAGGCTCGGAGCTCTTTGACATCAGGCTTTTAAATCATCAGCTGTAAGGCTGGACCATTTACCCAAATGGAGTCTGTTTTCTTTTCACATGTAAAATGAGTAAAACAGTTGTTTATCAGTATTCCAAGGTTATGGTGGAAATTAAATGGAGTCATTATGTAAAATGCTTAACACATAGGCACTCAAATACTGTGGTAGATTTTAGTAGAGGTAGCAGTTTTAGATCTAAAGGCTCAGGGTGGTGGTGGAGGGACAACGCTGAAATACAATAGGTCTTCTACATCGCGGGTCTGCACTTGTGGATTCAACCAACCTTATATCCGCCGTTAGTTGAATTCGCAGCTGTGGACCTGTGGACAGCGAAGGCTGACTGTACTACGCCATTTTATTTAAGGGACTTGAGCATCCCTGGATTTTGGTGTCCGAGGGGGGTTCTGGAACCAATCCCCTGTGGATACCAAGGGAGACTGTAATGAAACAAATTTGAAGAATTGGAAAAGGAGAGTTTTAGAAATGTTTCTATGTAGCTACTAGAAATCATTGTGATAAGGAATGTTTTGCAAAAAGAAAAAAAAAACGAAAACACAAAAAACATCTCCTAAGCATGAGAAATGTGAGAAGAGGAGAAAAAACAACACGATGTGAGGGAAGGTATTTGGAGCCACTCGGCTATGGAGGAGGAGAGAGACAGGATGACATCCAGTCAGAACTACAGTGTTTATGGGACATTATTAAAAGCAAATAGCAAAGAGAGCAAACAAAGGTGGGAAATGCTCTCAAGGGGGAGAAGAAAGAGTGGAATATTATTCATTCATTCATTTATTCATTTATTTATAGATTTGACAAATATTTACTGTGCTAGGCATTAAGAAATAGTTAAAAGAAGAACCAACAGGGAAAAGAAATTACACAGAAAAAAATAAATTGCCTAGAAAAAGAGATTGATGAGCACCACACACTTTTATTAGCCTTATATTAAATGATGATATGCTTGACGGTGATTGCGGCAGGATAAAAATCTACAGCAAGACAATTTGGGCGCTACAGATTCGTTACAGCCTCACGTGAAAAACGCCTGATGTGAGTTTCACAAATTTGAGAGGAGGGTTTTCAAGAGTCTGACTCAACCCATAAGTTGCACTTGGGGAATAGAGGGAAGGAGGTGGGCTTCACAAATTTTTCTCTAATAGAAACATTAAGAAAATTTTCTCAAAATTAAAAAAAAATTGATTGGACAAAATAATAACTTGTCAGCCAGACAGCATAGTTGAGCTAATCAAGTTACAGGCCACTTTAAAGATTTCTTCCCACTGCAGCAAAACTAAACAAGAAAAAAATAAAACAAATATTACCATATTTAAAAAATATTCACAATGTCACATACAGTTTCTGTAGTTATAACATTGCTATCACTCAACGAGTGGCTGAATAAATTAGAAACAGAGCACAGTATTATCCATTTTTTAAAAATAACCCAACACAAAAGGTTGCCAAGATACTGAGCTTTTATCATCTCTAAAGCTTGTTCTCCTGGTTACTTTTGTTCTGTCTACTTTATGTGACAATGTTTGTTGCTATAGTTAAATCCAATTTTCATTTTTAGTGCTGTTGCATGCTGCTAAGATGCACAAAAGGTTAACAACACTGTCTTTAGGCAAAATTTCTCTAACAGGGTGCAACTGAAGTTTATTTCCCATAGTAATTTTTAAAAGTCTAAATGCCATCAGGATTGCTTAGCTTGTGCTAAGATTTTTCCAGACAAAATATATTCTCACTTTTCTGGCAATTGTGTTATGGGTAGAATTCTCCTTTGCATCCTCAGGTATTTTTATATAATGTGAAATACTGACTGCATGTTGAAGTGCTGCCTGGTAGGATTTAATACTTAAAGGATCTTACCTTCACAGGCTTCATCTTTTATCATGGGTTTTATAAGCTTGATATAAAAGTGTTTTGAAACACTGATATTACCTTACATATTCAAGGAACTTACAACATAAAGGGGGAAGGGCACAGACAAATAAATTGTGATGATTATGTCTCAGAAGTAGAAATGGCAGGGAAAAAGGGAAATTTTTTTTATTATTTATATATACTTATATATAGTGCATTGTTAGATAAATATATATGTAATTCTGTGACATAAGTATATAGATAGATAGGTAGATAATTAAGATCAAACATGCTTTTCTATGCTTCCAAAATTTTCTCTAATAAATTGCTTTTTTGTTCCAGAAAAAAAAAAATACATGTCAAAAACTACAGTTTGAAACTGGTATAATTGTGGTCTAAGCTGCTCTGAAGATAAATCCACCAATATTGAAAGAGAGAGTGCAAGGAATATTTCTCAAAGAAAGTAATATCTCAGCTAAAAGCTGACTTACCATAACTCAGTGCTTTGCATCCTTCTAACCTGCATGCCTTTTGCTAATTCCTATCTCCATGCGTTTCTTTCTTCCAGCTTGCCATTAGAAAATATTCACTTTGTATTATTACAGTGTTCATTATCTTTCAAGCTTCAGTTCACAAGACACATGTCCATCACTGTTTCATGAGTCAACTGGAAATGCCTTTTTTTTTTGGAAAACTATCCTGAGTATTCACATCCTATTATTAAATTCTGCACTTAGTTTTAAAAAGAATCAACTGCAAAAATTTCAGGTCAGAGAAAACCCAGATTCCTATCAGTATTTGTGTGTCAAAATTGTAATGCACCTGTCAAAAAGTAATGCATCTGTGGGCTACTTCTTAGGTCAACTTCATAGAATTGTAGGGCCTAGACCAAGGAAGATAATGGTGTCATTGGGCCCAAGATTTTATTACTTTTGAAGTATTATAACTAAGTGTCACAATGATGTGTTTAAGCATTCATATAAGAGGGACCAAAATAATAATAATATGGAACTCTGAAGAAAATGAGAATATTTAACCCGAAGAAAAGAAAATTGAGGGCTTCCCTGGTGGTGCAGTGGTTGGGAGTCCGCCTGCCAATGTAGGGGACACAGGTTCGTGCCCCTGTCTGGGAAGATCCCACATGCCGCGGAGTGGCTGGGCCCATGAGCCATGGCCGCTGAGCCTGCGCGTCCAGAGCCTGTGCTCTGCAACGGGAGAGGCCACAACAGTGAGAGGCCCGCGTACTGCAAAGAAAAAAAAAAGAAAATTGAGATATATGATCACTTTTTTCATGTATTTAAAAAATTTTCATGTGAAAGAGGAAATAGAAATGTTATTTATGTCTCCAAAAGGAAAGTGTTAGGACCAGTGCGAGGAATTGATAAAAAATACGTTCTCAGCTCAACATGAAGGAGAACTTTCTAATAATTAGAGATAATGTTAAAGGAAAATTATTCTGACACTTGTTAAAATGGTAGGGAAGACTTTATTCAAGACTGTTACAACAGGGGAGAGAGACTGGGCTCAAATCCAAATATAGCAAAGACAGCTGAGGATTTATAGTCAATGAGTAGAGTGAGGGGCATCAGTAGATAGAAAATTGCTAAGAGGGGACATCAGGAATAAGGAGATTCTTACTAAACTTACTTAGGATTTTTACTGAAGATAGGCCAGAGAGATTATATATCATGAATGGGGATGAGGAATTTGATCAGCTATCGAGGGTGATCAGATATCAAAGGTGGGAGATTCTCACTAAACTGACTTAGCAGAATTCTTGCTAAGACTGGGATTGGCAAGGATGGACACGGAAACCTAGTGGAGAAGAGGGCTTAAAGGAGCCTAACTAAAATTCAGTCAAGGAGACAGTCTCTCAATAATAGTAATACTAATAGTAGTCATAATATTTTTGTAACAAATGATGAAATGAAGTAACCTTCCCAAAGTCACTCAGCTAGTGAGCAGGAATTCAAACTCAGATGGGTATAACTCTAGAGTGCCAACTGTAATCCATGGCACTCTTCCATCTGTTTATTAGAAGAACCTGCTTTATAAGATGGAGAGCTCCTTCTCAGGGTTTATCTTCAGCTACAGGTTATTTAATCAGTGATATTAAAGAAGAATTCCTAAAATGGATAGAAGGTGAAGTGATTGCTGAGGTCTCTTCTAACTTTAAGTGTCTGTGGTTTTATGATTCCATTCTGATGATTGTTTTAATTTTTAATCTGAGCTACAAGGAACCTTAAAGCAATCTAACTTCTCCCCACTTACCAATACTTATTTCTTGTCTTTTTTATAATAGCCATTCTAACAAGTGTGAGGCAATACCGCATTGTGGGCAGCAGGGTGTATATAGTTAATAATACTGTATTGCATATCGGAAAGTTGCTAAGAGAGTAGATCTTAAAAGTTCTCATTACACGGAAGAAATTGGTATTGTGTATAATGATGAATGTTAACTTGACTTATTGTGATGATCATTTTGTAATATATACATTTTTGGAATCATTATGTTGTACACCTAAAACTAATATAATGTTATATGTCAGTTCTATTTCAATTTTAAAAATCAGTGCATATATACAAACCTAAAAAAAAAATCTAACTTAACACCCTCACTTTAGAATGATAAAACCAAAACTAAGAAACATAAGTTGAATTGGTCATGAAAATATAGTAGGTTTGTGACAGAGCAGAAAATAGGGAAAGTCCACTGATTCATGGGTCTGAAATCATGCTTGTTTATTATTTTGTAATGGTCTAATCCATAACCCAAACATCTTATTGACTAGTTTTCCTTTAACAGTAATTTTTACGCTTGCACAAAGAAGTGTAGTTGTTGCCTAATACATCCAGTACAAAGACTGCTTGACTTTCACGATCCTAGGAAGTCTGGTCTTTAACTGTCCTCATAGTGGATGAATTTTGTTCAATGTCAGGAAAAAAAGTAATCTCACTGAAAGATTTTTCCAACTAAGGCATTAACCCCTTAATTGGTCCAGGATATTTGCATTTTAAAAGAGACATGCAAATCCAAATGAAACTGGAAGAGGAGTTTCTGTTGGTAAGACTTTGCTATCTAAGTGAAAGGAGCTATTTGGGAATAGAAGCGAAATGAAATAGCTCATCTTCCTGCATACACTCAAGTTATAGATCCAGAAACCTAAGAACCACATGCACCATGTTTTCTCTTCACAGCTGGCTCTAGGTAGACTGAGATAATTCCAGATTGTATAAGCTTTTCTCAATGTCAGCTCTACCTAGATTATTTTATTCTCCTGGGGGTTATGCTATGCAGGTATGGACTGTTTGGGGTTCCAATCAACTGTTTCAATAGAATGCTGCTAGAGTTTCATATGCCATCTCCTGGGAAGTGAGCTAAAGTCTGGAGAACTGGACTATGGTCAGAGCAGACCTCTGTACAAGATGCTAAGCCTCATCTGCTTATGGATGTTTGCTTTTATATATTGCTAATCATGAAACCCAAACATCTAGGTTCAATTAAACAAACTAAGACTGCTTTTTCAATGTGAATTGTGGTCGTTCATGAAGCTAAATTATTTAGCTAGTCTTAGGGAAAAGAAAACAACTAATAACAATAGCAATGAATTTCATTTTTTTTGTATTTTTTTCCTAATAAATAATTTATCTTGTTTTGACCAAAATCCAAACATTTGGTGGTAATTTCACAGTGCTGGACTGAAGTAAACAAAAATAATTTGTAAAGTGCCTACTTGAAGAATGGGACCTAAAATATTATTTTTAATTATAGCTTAATTTATTCCTAATAAGGAAGAACAAGAACAATACTGAAGAAGCTTTTACAACATTGTGACAAAAGTTTACAAGTTGGGCTTTGTTAAAATATGTGACTCATAGGAACACGGGATAAATTATGCCCTTCCAGCCCCAGCGATGCTCAATTTCAAAGCTAAAATAGTACTTTGTATTTTGGATGGAATGATGAAAGGGCTACACAGGCACTTCTTTACTGCCTCAAGGAAATATTTCTCAAAAGTAATAGAGAAAGAAGCCTGAAGCATCCCTTATGAACAAACTATCAATACTTCTGTGTTCAAGGCAATAAGTGGACTTTGGGTAGGAATGAGGAAGTCAGGAAGCCAGTCCAGGTTGGAGAGTTAGATTTCTCTGATTCCTATATTATGCTCTCTTCAGGAATAATTAGAGAAACTTAAAGGACTTTATCAAATGCTATGCATGTATGTATGTTGTTATTTACAAAAGAGTGTATGTGCTTGGTAAAAGATCAGTTAAGAAAGTGGCAAGAACACTGAGTTTGGAGAAAAAGGATAGACCTGGCTTTGAACTTCAGGCCTGTCATATTCTAACAGGGCACCTTTGATAAATTTAACATCTTCTTCCTCTACTCCTTAGCTTTTGTCATCTGTAAGAAAGAAAGAGAGAGAGAGAAAGAAGGAAGGAAAGAGCGAAGGAAGGAAGGAAGGAAGGAAGGATGGGGAAAGGAAAGGAAAGAAAGAAAACCAATATTACTTATTATGTAATTTCCTGTAAGAATCAAATGAGATACTACAGGTGAATCATAATTTATGAAGAGTTATGCTAAATCAGTTACTGGATTTTTTAAGTATTTATTTTATTCTGAAATGTCCTAGTATTTGAAATAGTAGGTAATAGAACAGATATATGTATTTAGTGACATTTTTAAAAGCCTGCTATTCTCCTCAATCTGCTTGTTGTAATGGCCATACCTAGTTTTCCTTGTTTCAAATTCAACTCATATCACTTTCATCCCAAATATAGTGGTTTAGGGTACTGGTTCTGAATCTAAACTTATGAGTTTGACTCTCAATTCTGCTACTTATTAATGACCTATGTTAATTCATTTTACTTTTCACTGCCTTTGGGTTTTTTTTCCCTATAAATGGGAATAATGATAACACTTCTTAACCAATAAGGTTATTTGGAGGATTAAATGACATAGTATATGTCAAGTTCTCAGTTCAGTGCTTCACACATAACCAGGACTCAATCTATGTGGCTATTTTTATTATTTTCACCCCAGCCCACAGAGTCAAATAAAGTAGAAACACTTATCTCACCTAGAGATCCCTTTACTTGTATCTAATTCCATCTACTTCTGGTTTGTGAATGACCTTGTTTCTTTTTACACTTATTCCCCCCCCCCACTTTTTTTTCCTTGAAAATCTTTGATTTCCATTGCTTACTGTGTGCCATGTATAAACCTCACAAATCTTCTCAATTCTCTTTATCACTAAATGACTCTTTAGACAGACCCTAAGAATGGATACATCGAATGAACTTTTTCCATCCTCCCTATTCTTGCTCTCTCTCATGCCTCAGATAATTCTAAAGGAGCTATCTTTGGGGAAAAATATCAATTTAGTAATAATACATATGTCTAGTGTATATGCATATCTAACTTCATGATTCTATAGCTACCTGCATCCTTCTGACCCCTTAACCATGGCTTCTTTCTTAAATTTCTTTCATTTTCACTGTATGTTTTGTCTCAGAGGATGCATTTATTTTCTTGGCTTTAGTGATAACCCCAGTTCAGATGACTCACAAATTTCTATCATGCGATCTGATCTCTGATCCAGGCAGGAAACCTCTAACTTTTCACTGAATGGCTCATGTCAAGTATAAAAAACTAACATAACTACTCCAAACATAAACTTTTCACTCAAAATTAGCCCTCCCTTCTAGTTTACCCACCTCTGTCCATGGTATTTCCATTGCCCCAGCTCTTCAGATTTGGAACTGCACAGTCTTCTTTGAATCGTTCCTCTCCTTTATTCTCTATATTCTGTAAATGATCTAGACCTCCATATTTTTACTTGTAAAGAATTATTTTGTTCTTAACCTTCTTCCGATCTCCACCATTATGGACCACATTTCCCTCACAATTAAATGACTATTACAGCACTTTCTTTAGCTTTTCCAGAATCGCTGTTCCTTCCTCACTCAATTAATTTTTCTGACTTATAACAGGCAAATTAGTTATCATTACATGTATTTTCATCTTGTGACCCCCTACCTAAAAGCCTAAATGTTCACCAATGTTACTACATCAAGTCTAAACTCCTATGACTAGTGTTCAGACTTCCCATCACCAAAGAAAAGAACGACATACAAATGTTCATACCTCACTTCTTTGTAACACTTATGTTCTGTTCAGGGCTGCCTTTCACTGGTACTCAAAAACATCTTGCATCTTTTCTTTACTTTACTTTCTTTACTCACATCTGCTATTGTTATATGAGGATGTGTCTCTCCTTCCACCAATACAGATCCTACCAGTCTGTATCAGTCTACAGATTCTTGTTGTAGAGGGCAAAAAAATCAACATGGTAGAGGCTATTAAAGCTTTTTCTCAGAATTGTAACATTTCACATCTCTTCACATTTCACTAGACAAAGTAGGTCACTTGGTGAAGCTTGATGTCAGTCGGGTGGGGATGAATCTTTTCCTCAGATGGAGAGGCACAGAAAATCCCATGGCTAAGCCTCATGCCAACAGAACCGGGACATATAATACGTCCATAAAGAGGAGCAGCTAATATTTTGAAAATTTATGAAGTCTACTACAGTCCACTCTCTGTCACAAATATTTACTTTCCTCCCTTCTGCCTGTAAAATATACTCATTCCCTCTCCAAGGGAAACAACTCAGCACATGGCATATGAGACCAAAAACTGACCTGATGATATTCTATATCTATATCAGGTCAGGATATAATTCCTCTTGAGTTATATATTTATGAACTAAAAAGACAAATTAAAAGCCCACAACATACCCAACCAACAAACCTAGCAAATTTTCACATTCACAAAGGACAAGGATAGCTGGCACATGGCAGTGATGGGTTGACAGTCATGCTCTAAAGTTGCTAGAGGGACTTCTGAGGCATGTTACCCAGGAGAGGAAGTGCGTTCTTAATCAGACCCTGAGTCTACTCCTTCAAAGTAGCTTCCTAGTCCACTGTTCTCCTATCTTTTCCAAAGCATACTGACGTTCCTCTTTTATGAAATAATTATTTCAAACTACCATTTTATGAATTCATGGAGTACTAATATTTTTATATATTTATTTTAGACATTCTGATATTATTTTATGTATTTAACATTATCTCTCCAAAGAATTTGTAAACTTCTTGATTTAGGGAGACTGAATATTATCAGTGTTTCCAAAAAATGCATTATTATGCATGTAACAGCAATTGGGACAAATTATTAAAAATACATTAATAAGGACTGTTTGATTCAGGCTAACACTTTACAAGGATAAGCAGGTCCACCAAAGGTGTTGCAGTAACAACTTTATAAGAATTTAAAAATTATGAAAAATTATGAATTATGAAGAGTATGAGGGTTCATCCAATAGGTTGACATTCACAGTTACTTAAATGCAGCCATGACCATATGGATAGTTTCTTGACTTCATGCATCTTTTATAGGCTTAGACTTTGTTTGTGTATTTATTATGGAAACATTATTGGCCCAGGGAAGTCCTTGGAGCATTCAGTAAAACACCAACAGACAGTTGTCCTGGTACCTGTCTGGCCTTCACCCTATTATGGGACTTTGAAACCTGTAATAACTTTATCTAGGGCTCTATTTGTAGATCAGAAAAAATATGCTTTGCCCTTCACTGTTCCAAGGTGTCATGAGAATACCTGAGGTGACATGATCAACTGTTTTGAGTTTGTAGTAAAGAAAACTTCATTGCAATTATTAAAGTCATGCATAGATAAAGCCATGAAGTAAGCAAGTATGCCTTGAAGTTCTTCTGTCTCTCTGCCCTTGCATGAAGTTAGAAAAGAGAGAAGACTGTAGAAGTAATTATCTTTGGTTTTGTTGTTTAGAGAGATGCTTTTGGACAAGGGGGATTGATGACTTCCTCAAGAAGTCACCTGTTGCCATGTAGATAGCAAAGAAAAATATCTCCCCACACAATCCTGTGTGATATAGATGTTAAGAATTATTAATAGTGCAAAGACCTAATATTGACAATTGGTGTCATACTATTCAATAGAATTTAGAGTGAAATGCACTGAAAGGCAGTTGGATTGTGACTCTAAATTTTATCCCTCTTCTTCATTCCAACTTGGAATCTTCATAAAGCTCATGTTTCCTACAGTTTTGTTATCTCTTAATGACATTCCTTAGTTTTATTCTGCTCTCTACTATATATATATATATATATATACACATACATACATATATATAATGCCTTCTACTATGTTCTGGGTATTGCCACATTTTAAGAGATGGTCTGGGGACTTTCTAGTTTAGCATCTGACGTGGACAAGGCATATGAGAAGTGAAAAAGTTATCACGCTGGTCTAGAACTGAAGAGTTTTTGTGTGTGCATATTATTACACATTGGGAAAATACATACGGACTTTAAATATTATGAGATGCCAGGCAGTCTGGGAAGATTGTGGGCTGTAAATTAATTGCTAGTACTTTAGATTCTGAAATGCGAATAAAAAAATAACACTCCCCAAGGGTTCAACATTAAAAGTCAGCCTTTTGGTTAAGGACTCTTGCTGTTTCTTATAAAAGTGATACTAATAATAGCTAACATTTGTTGAAGGTTTCCCATGTGTCAGGACCAATTCTCATTGCGTGCATTAACCCATTTAATCCTTATAACAGCACTATGAGGGATGTATTGTTATTATTCTTTTGAGATGAGAGACTGAAGCACAGAAAGATTAAGTAATCCAGTCAGGGTTATTCAGCCAGGATCCAATCCAAGCAGTTTGGTTTTATAGTCTGTGCATTGACCGCTATGCAAAATGGCTTTCCAAGGGATAAGAATTATTTTAAAAATAGGAGCAGAGTAACTGCTGGGAGCCTGGATACATATTGTAATGGTGGCCTGAAGCTCATTGTTATCTTAATGAAAATCTCACTCTTCATGTCAGACCTGAATCCACAGCCAGCCTGTTTGCAGGGGGCTCCAGGATTCATGGGACATGTAAAATTTCCCAGAGGTCTGTAAGCCAGACTGTCTTCTCTGTGTATCACTGGAAGCCATAGTATAATAAGGAGGCTGAATTTATGTGGAAAAAGTAGCTTACTATTAGATGAATTAACATTTCATTTGTTGAGACTTCATCATCTGAAATGTGTAACACTAAAAAATCTGTAGTTTTTTATTGTATACATAGATGGTGAAAACTCTGCAAGGCAAATGAATAGTGTAAATAAGGTTTTAATGTGAATATTTAACACTTAGAACAGTAATATACACATAGGAATTAGGGAGGCTAATGTTAGTTATAGGCTGGCTAAAATCTTATTCTTGCCTCTCCAGATATTATCACTATTACCTGATCCCTTAGCCAATGTTCGTCCCAGACTTTTCATTTCATCATTCTAGACTCATCTAGCCAACCTCTCACTGTGCTCTGCTCACTCAATTTATATATGTTGCTATCTGGTAACCTGACATCCATCTTCTTTGTATCTCTGAAATATACACCTGCTCTCATTATGTTATGTCTATAACCCATCTCTTCTCTTGTTATCTATTAGTTTATACTTTGCAGCCAGATTTTGCTTCTCCAGCTCCTTCCCTTAAAAAATTCATTGGGAATGCCAAATGATGTGATGCCCCTCAGCCATTTTCATATCAAGGGACACATAGGAAAAGATAATCTTTGTATATTCTAGGATCATTTAATGAGACTGCTTGTGTCAGAGGCAATAAGCCAGGGATTCCAGTTGCCCCAGGCCATGTCGGCTGACTACAGGACTGAGAGAATCAGTATAACATTTCACCTTTAATGTATTCTTGCACTTATTAGGAAGCGCTGATTTAGGGGAAAGAGTATGTTGTTGTGACCAGATAAGCCAGGGTCTGCATTTTGACTTTGCTATTCCATAGCTCTATGCTCTTGATAAAATAACAATATTCTATCTTCTGCCTTCTAAGCTATAAAATAGGAGTAGTAATATTGAGAGGGAAAGGACACTTCTGAACCTTTTCCCATTAGTCCTAGTCTGCCTGTTCCTTTTCCAATTCTTTTCTGGAAGAGAAGTTGGCAGTTCAACTGGTGAGACTTTTAAGATGCTCACTGGATCATATTAATAGCAGTTGAAGGGAAAGGAGGGAAGAGAGGGGTAAATTAGGAGTTTGCGATTAACAGATACACACTATTATATATAAAATAGACAAACAACAAGGGTCTACTGATAGCACAGGGAACTATATTCAATATCTTGTAAACACCTATAATGGAAAAGAATCTGAAAAAATATATATATATGTATAACTGAATCACTTTGCTGTACACCTGAAACTAACACAACATTGTAAATCAACCATACTTCAATTAAAAAAATTTTTTTTAAATAGTAGTTGAGGTCAAAGGGCAGGAACACATCCTCTGCTTCCTGCCTTCCAATCTTTCTCCACCATGAAGTCAGGCTAGAACCTAGAAAGCTGTTCATGGGAGGAGAAAGAAACCAACTCAGAGGTCTCTTCCCCTTAAAAGCTTGCCTGAAAATTGCATTGGATTTGTTACGAGATTACTCCTTTAAATGCCTTCTATGTTGTAGACATGAGTTAAATCATGGTGGATTAAAAATAATGAAATTCAGCTCTGTTCGCAATGAGCTTAGTGTACAGCAAACAAGAACAATCACTGAAATAAAACTTTAAGTGCTGTGATCTAAGTGTGGGCAGGAAACCAGATTGGCAATGTTAGAAAAGGCATTCTAGGAAAGGAAGGCTACAACACCATTAAGATGGCCTAGCATGAGCTTTTAATCTCTCCCCCCATTGATGTCTGTACCATATTCCAGGGTAGGAGATATTTCTGCTGCTCCCTCCAAAAATCTGAAATGAATAGAATTCTGTGAGGCTTAATGCCACCACTGATGCTCTCCTGGTACGGTGTCCTATTTCGCCAAGGACTTTACTCCAAGTTTACCTTTATCCTCAGCTATACCTTGGAAAGTGAGGAACACATTTCCTTCAGTCCCAGATTCTTCAACCTTATTTAGAATTTTCTTGTGCTCCCAGAGCGGGGAGGAAGGGTACAGGACCCCTTCTGAGAGTCATACACCAGCAGCTCCCCATCTCGCTAATGTTTCCACTTCCCATTTCAGGCAGCTTGGCCAGTGTTATCTTGTCCCTCTGCTATCACTGTTCATGGCATGCACCTTGTACTCTGATTCCTAAAAACTTAATGAATGACAAACAAAAGGAAAATTTCAGAATTTGAGGTACTTTCAATTCTAAAAGCCTAATTCTCGCAAATCAAAAAGCCGTGCTTTTTAAATGTCATTTTTGAAACTCAGAAGCATTCCTGTTATAAAGACATGAATTCTTCTTGAGATGTTGGAATTGGGGAAGGTATCATGTTCCAGGGAAATGTGGAAGGTGAGTTTGGGAGAGAACTTTGGTTGATATTCAAGCATCTTCTCTCAGACCCAAAATACACAAAATAGCAGAATTTACTGCTGACTCCCAGGAAGGCCAAGCCATGCTGAGCTTGACAAGTAAGTTTTTAAGAACTGGGAGGAAAAATCAATACAAGTGATTTTTATGGAAACCAAGGTAGAAGTAAGTTTCAAGGAGATAGTGTTCAGCAGAAAGAAAAAAAAAAAAGAAAGACAAAGGACATAAACAGTCTATTCACAAGAGAAGAAATGCAAAAGGCTAATAATCATATGAAAAAATATTCATCTTCAGTAATAATGAAAGATATCAATAAAAATAATAATCAGGAATAACTTTTCCTCATCACTTTAACATTGTTTTAAAAACACGGCATTATTCAGAGCTGTGAAATAGGTATTCCTATTCATTGTTGATGAAAAAATATAGAAATACAGCTGCTTGGGAAAGTAACCTGGGTAAAATATGTCCAGCCTTAAAATGTATTTAACCTTTAATCTAATGTCTCTATTTTTAAATATTTGTAAGAATAAAATGACATGTTAAAAAAGAATTTCTGCATGAACACATTTATTTTTGTGACTTTTTATAACACTTGAAAAAAGCTATCATGTTAAAGAAAAAAATCAATCATTTATATACACTTATATCAATTTCTATAATTTGCTTTATACACAACAGTTTAATGTATATTATATATTGCATAATGCATATCATATGAGTATAATATATACCATATAAAGCATTATGTGCTTATTATATTAATCACATATACCATGTACATATGTATAATGCACACTATGTGTGTATACAAAAGTTAATTAATTACTCCTATATGGTGTTTTTTAAAGCAATTCCTTTATTTTCATCTTTAAGAACAATTTGTGTATTCCCCACATTTTCTAAAATGACCAAATCTTATTTCTACAATTAAAGGTCATTACAGGGCTTCCCTGGTGGCACAGTGGTTGGGAGTCTGCCTGCCGATGCAAGGGACACGGGTTCGTGCCCCGGTCCGGGAAGATCCCACATGCCGCGGAGTGGCTGGGCCCGTGAGCCATGGCCGCTGAGCCTGTGCATCCGGAGCCTGTGCTCCGCAACGGGAGAGGCCACAACAGTGAGAGGCCCGCGTAACACACACACACACAAAAAAAAGAAGTCATTACGAAGAAAGAGAAAATGATGAGCAAAGTTTTTATATGTTGGAGTAAACGGAAATAAGGGTTAAAAGTGTTGATTATATTTGACATTTAGAACATAACTGATGACTTTTTCCAAAGCAATTTCAAGATTCTGGCTAAATTTCATTGTTATTTCAGTCGAGGTGAGACGAGTTCATGTAAATCTCATTTTCAGTTTATTCATCTTTTAGGGTGCAATTTTAATAGGTACTTGAGCCCAATATCATGGAGTGGTGATTCTTACTTTTTTTCAATATCGATGGCTTTATATCCCCAGATTTTACCCCCCAAATCATGGTTTATTTCATTTAGCAATGTAAAATGCAATGTAAATAGATGAGGCACAACACGGCAACGGTTTATGTACAGACTGTCTATAAAAGTAGGCATGGCATGCTACAGTGCCACGTAGTAGATTAGCAAATTCTTTTGGAAGAACAAAACCCAGAGGAAGAAGATCAATGCCACTTTTCCAGGCAAACTGTTTAAAGGGAAGGAGAGAAGACCATGGTGTGAGGAAAAGAAAAACATAGTTAATTTTTAATATTTTTGCCTAGGCAATTCATGTGTTATGTAACTTAAAGTAAAAATGAAGAAAAAAGTATCTAAGATTTTGTCCCCTTTTTTCTTAGATTTTTTTCTGACGGAATTCATGTGTTTCAGAGGAATCAAGAATACAGGCCAGAAATTTCAGATATCAATACCTAAAAGATAGGAATTCAAGTGATCCACTTATGTCTCTGTTGGATTAGAAGAAAAGAAAACTTAAGCAGGGCATAAGAAGGAAACTGGCACATCTGCACCTGTGATGAGCAAAATGAAGAAAATTTAAAATGCTGGAAATTGTTTGTATAGAAAAGGGACTCAGATTCATATGTCAGCTGATGGTTTAGTGCTCTTATACATTTTAAAAATAAGGTTCTTAATGCTATGCATTTGGCTAAGAATTGTACCTGATTTCATTCATTCAGCAAACACTTTTTAAGCATCTGCTTAAAAAAATCTGCCTGTCTACCAGGTACTCTTCCAGCAAAAGAGTACATCATTTGCACAAGAAAATCCCATCCCTCTTTAAATTTAATCCTTTAAGTGAGACATAATTGTTCTTCAAAAGTACCCACCCTTTCATTAACGTCAGTTTGTCCACTGTACACGTTAAGTCTGCCACCCGATCTGGTGCTATGAAACAGGTAGCAAATACCACAAATTGCCTCAGTATCATGAAGTCGCTACTTTTGTCCAATTCATTTCTGACTTTGATGCTGCCACTCACAACTCTTGAGCCTTAGTGTGTGTCTGATCAAGTTCCTGAAGCCAACACAGCATCATCCCATGGCTGGTCAAGAATAAGTGGCTGTCTTCTATGCTGGTAGAGGTATCTTGACAAACGAGTCTGGCAAGACCCCAGTATTTGAGAACACTTTCTTGACTCATGCTGTCTGCCAACACCCAGTGCAGTTGAACTTGAACTGAAGGAAAGATTTCAGAAGGATCAGATGCAAAGCTGAAAGAGATTGTAACAAACCTGAGTTGAAATTTCAGCTCCCATGGATTCACATTAAATACCAGTTTGTTTTGCCATTGTTTCTTGTAATCAGTTCCATTTGTAAAAAGGATTACTCTCTTACTTCTGGTGTACAGAGACCGTGTTAAGAATAAACATACTTCACATTGCTTGGTGAAAACTATATATATATATATACATACATATATATGTGTGTGTGTGTATATATATATATATATATACACATACATACATACATATAATGTCATGTTGTAATATGCCCTGAGGAAAACCAAAGAACAATGTAGCAGAACAGATGTGACGTTAGGGAAGGTGGCTATTATTTTAGATTTGATAAGTCAAGAAGAATAGCCTCCTGAAAAGGTGAATATTTAAATAAATCCTTGGATGGAGTAGAGGACAGGAATTAAGAAATAATTCAATAAATAATAGCATAACAATAAGGAGAATAATCAAAGGTGATAATCTGAGATTTATGCACCTATATTCTGGCATGTAATTTAAAAAGTCTTGTTGTTTCATGATAAAAATGCTTCTATTGCAAGGAGAATAGAGGTTGGTGGTGAAAATTGTCCAAAAGTGTCAAGTGAGAAGAATGTGGACGAGTCAATCCATGGAAGTCCATTATTTTTAAAGTTCAACATTTTTATATTGAAATAAAACTGTATATAGAGACACAGATCCTCCTTCCACTCTCTGAATGTCTTTTGTAGGCTACCTACTATGGGAGGAGAAGCAAGAACACCAAGAGAAACCTACCCCTGAGGTCACACAGAGACTACCAAAGATGACAGTGAACTACCCCAACATCAGTTGGACAAGAACAAAGTACCAGCCATAAGAGTCTAACATTAGAGGAGGGACAGGTGTGGTATAAGGAATTTCAGGCTTCCAGTCAGGGCTGAAACTGGGAGTGGAACATGGACTTTGAGAAAAATCCTCCACCAGTGACCCGTTGTTGTTCCAACCACAGAATAATAGCACTGCCATAGAAATACTTTTTATTAAGGTAAAATTCACATAGCATAAAATTCACCATTTTAAACATTTTACAGTATTCAATTCAGTGGCTTTTTATTATATTCATAATATTGTGCAGCTATAACCACTAGCTCATTCTAGAACATTTTCATCACACCAAAATGATACTCTATACCCAATAAACAGTCACCCACTTCTCCCAGCCCCTGGCACCTATTCATCTGTTTTTTACCTTTACAGATTGCATATTCTAGATATTTTATATAATGGAATCATACAATATGTGGCCTTTATGGTTTTTTTTCACCTACATATAGAGACCCAAAGGTCAACAAGAGATGAGAGCTTTGGTCCTTCCCAGGTCTTGCCTCAGCGTACATCCAGCCATGAGTATGTGCGTGGCCTTCTAGATTTCCAGGAATATGTCAGAGTTTTTCAAGGCCCTAGGGCCCAAAACATCTCAATCACCTTCCTTTCCTTCCAAATTTTGGTTAGTCCATTGTTTGCTCCAACTGTCATCCATTTCCCAAGGCAACAGCAATTAATATAATTCCCTGTAAATGTTTTTCACAAATGTCCCCTGGGTAGCTGCCTCAGCACTGTAGGAATTCTAAGTTAGGTGAGTTAATGAGTTTAATTCTAAGTTAAAAGTAAGCCCTTTGAACTGCTCCTTCAGGAAACCACCAGACAAGTCAACACAACATCAACAACAAGAGAAACAAAAACTAAACACATTTCTTTGCAAATGAGGTCTATTCTACTTCCTCCAGCACCATAACTTATGGTTGTTTTCTTTAGGGCCACTTCTGAGTTAGGGAGCAGGGGATGGGGCCAGAGTATGTTAAAACACCACAAAGCTCACCGTTCTTAACTGAGATTCAGCTGGGTTTTCTTGATAAAACGTTTCACCGGGGACTACTGGCTTTTGATTAGTTTCCAAAGGTCTGAAAATATTTTTAGTATTTTATTGAAAATAAAACCATACTATATCCACATTTATTTAATATGGCTAATAAATTTAAAAATTATACTATTAAAAGCTGGTATTATAAGTTTCAAAACAATGATATTAACTTCCACCTTAAACTGGAATGAGAAGAGCAAACGAAAGTCAAGCCAAACAAAAGGAAGATAATATTAAGACAAAAGTAGAAACAATGAAGTTGAAAACAGAAAAGCAACATATAAAATTAATGAAACCAAATGCTGATTATTTTTAGACATTAGACACATTGCTTAAGAAAAAAAGAATGCAAAAATATACAGTATTAGCAAGAAAGAAGGTGATATTCCTACAGGTCACCCTAATATCAATAAATTAATAAGGGAATATTATGAATGATTTTATGATAATAAATTCTGAAATTTAGATAAAATAGACAAATTTATTAAATGATACAATCTACCAAAGATTACTTAAGAACACATATGTTACCAGAAGACATACATTACCAGAATAATCTGGTATTTATTAAAGAAATTGAATTGTTAGTTAATAATTATCTACCACAACTGCCAACAACAGCAACAAAACAAGCAGAAATGATTTTAGGCCCAGTGGATTATACCAAACATTTAAGAAACATCACATCTACATTATAAACTACTCCAGAAAGTAGAGGGGTAGAGAAAAAGTCTCAATGCATTTTATAAGTACATGACTACACTGATACATAAGCCAAAGATATTGCAAGAAAAGAAAACTACAGACCAACATCCCTCATGAATATAGACATAAAAAGCTTTTGAAAATACTACAAATCAAATCCAGAAGTATATTAACATCATAAGTGGGTATTATCTCAGGAATTCAGGGCTCTTCCACATTCAAAACTATGTAAATCAATTAAATTTGTCCTTTAATAAAGTGAAGAAGAAAAACATATAACCATCTCGATAATATAAGATAATATCTTTGATATACTTCAAGAATTCATTTCTGATAAAAATATCTTCACAAACTAAGAAAAGAAAGCAACTCTCTCAACCTGATAACAGGCAACTATAAAAACAAACAACAACAACAACAAAAACAACAAACTACCGCTAAATCATACTTCATGGTAAATGCGTAAGGGCTTCCCCTCTTACATCAGGACCAAAGCAAGTGTGTCTTCTCTTACCACTCCTAATCATCATATTAGTGGTCCTAGCCAGTGCAATAATGCAAAATATATAAAGAAGAAAGAGAAAGAAAGAAGGAAGGAAGCAAGGAAGGAAGGAGGGGAAGGAAGAAGAGAGGGAAAGAAAGAAAAAGAAAAGTGACTATATTTACATACAACATGGCAGTCTACATAGAAATATCTCATAAAGACTACAAAAAAGCTGCAACTAGTGCCAATAAGTGAATTCAGGTATAACAAGGTATAGTGGCAATATGCAAAAATCGATTTTATTTCACATATAAATAATGGGAATTAAAAATTGAAATAGCAATTATCATTTACAATGGCACCAGAATCACTTAGATGTATCTTTCACATCCAAATATATTTATGCAATATATTCAAGACTTGAGTACTAAAACCTTGAAAACGTTGAAGAGAAATCAAAGACATAGATAAACGGAGAAATGTACTGTATTCATAAATTGAAAGATTCATTGCTGTTAATGTTTCAGTTCTCCCCAAATTTATTTACACAATTCAATACAATTCTAAATGAAACACAAGCAAAAGTTTTGTTTGATTGGTTGGTTTGGAGAAATCAATTAAGCTAACATTAAAATGTATATGGAGAAGCAAAGGAACTAGAATAGCCAGACGAAGGAGGAGGAGAAAAAGGAAGAGGGGGAGAAGAAGAAAGAAGATGGGGAGGAGAAGAAAAACAAAGTTGAAGGAAGAATCACACTACCTAACTTTAAGACTAACTATAAGTAAAGGAGTGTAGTACTGGCAAAAGCATAGACTCATAAATCAAAAGAACAGGAGAGTCCAAAAAATAGATACTCACATATATGGTCAATTAACTTTTGATAAAAATGCCAAGGCAAGTAAATGGAGAAAAGATGGTATTTTCAACAAATGGTGCTGGACCAATTGGACATCAGTAGCAAAACAACCCACTTCAACTCATACCTTGTACCACATACAAAAATTAACATAAATTGGAAAACAGACATAAAAGTAAAAGGTAAAAATCTAAGGTTTCTTGCGAAATATTGAGAAAAATTTTTTCAACCTTGGGTTAAGCAAAGATTTCCTAGATAGGACACCACAGGCATGAATCATAAAGAAAAAAATGATAAATTAGACTTCATCAAAGCTAACGTTCCTGCCCTTCAAAAGGCACTATTAAGAAAATAAAAAGATGAACTATAGACTGGAAGAAAATGTTTGCAAAACACATCTCTTATAGAGGATTGGTGTCCAAAATATATACAGAATCTCTTAATTCAACAATAAGAAAACAAGGTCACAACTGAAAAACAGGCAAAAGGTTCAGACAGATGTGTCACAAACGAAGATATATGGATGATAAAAAAGCACATGCAAAGATGCTCAACATTACTACCAACAGGGAAAGCAAGTTAAAACCATGATAAGGTACCACTACACATCTATAAGAATGGATAAAAAAAAAATTTTAATGCAGTATCAGTTGTTGTGAGGGTACAGAAAAACTGCAGTTTTCATACATTGCTGATGGGAATGCAGCACAGTACAGTCACACTGGAAAACAAATTGGTAGTTCTTGTAAAATTAAGTATACATTTACTATCCAACCCAATGATCCTGCTCCTAAGTATTTATCTGAGACAACGAAAACAGTGTGCACTCGATGATTTGTATGGAAGAGTTATAGCGGCCGTAATCATAATTACCCAAAACACAAATTCCCTTTAGTTGGTGAATGGTGAACTGTGGTACCACTATACAGTGGAATACTGCTTAGCAAAAAGATCAATAAAAAGCAACAAACTACTGATCCATGCAATATAGACAAATCTTAAATGCATTATACAAAGAGAAAGAAGCCAGACTCAAAAAGTTGCATACTGTAAAATTTCATTTCTATGAAATTTAGCTAAGTAGTTGTCAGCTTCTGACTTTAGGCAGAGGAAAGTGACTACAAAAGGGCATAAAGACATTTTGTGGGTGATGGATATATTCTATATCTTGATGATGTTGGTGGGCAAATTTATACAACTGTATACCTAAAAAGGATATATCTTCCTGTAAGTAAATTATACCTCCATAATCCTGATTTAAAACAAGCAAACAGAGCAAAGAAACTTATTGGAAAAGAGCATGGAGAAACCCGTGAGAGTCAACCTAAAGTATGGTATGTTCCTTGACAACTTCAGAATACAGTTTTTATTGGTCGAAAGTGTGGAATAGTAAAACTGGGGCTTCACGTAGCTACTCTATACAGAGTTATGGTAATCATAAAAGTCAGGCTTCACTTACCAAAATCCAAGTTCAGTCATTTATTTGTCCTACTTTATCCCAATTTCTAGTGTCATTTTAAGTCTTGCCTTTCTTGAGGCATCCTTATTTATACCTGGTTTAATTATTAATAGCATCCTGTTTTCCTCTCCAAAGTGTCCATATTTTGGCAGTAAATCACATGGTCACCCTACTTAAATATGTAGCCTGTTAGGCAACTGAAAGACAGGTAGAAAAATGACTTTCTCTGCATGGAGTTTCTGGGAAGAGGTTCACACTGAGTGCTCTTAAAAGAAAATGCTCTGTCAGACTAAAGTTTAATATTATCATTACAAAAAAGGAAATGTGCAGGGTTATGTACTCAGCATCTTTCATATGCTATCACACATCAATTAAAAGTTTGCTGAATATACTACAAATCTTGGTCAGCACTTTTTTTTTTTTTTTTAGCAATTTGGTTACCTTTTTAAATAGGGAAATTAAGCCATTAGTGAAAATGAGTCTAAAAACATACTTAATGCTGGCACCTCTCTACTCTTATCCACAGAGCATCAGCAGAGAGCCAAAAAAACAAAAAAAGAAGAAAGATGAAGTCAATGATGAACTCTTCTCCAGGATTTAATGAGATCAAGTTACAGATTCTTCCCTGTCCTTAGGTCATTCCTCCAAGGGTGGAAAGAAAATTCAAATTAGTGTGGTATTTAAACTATCTGTTAAAAATTCCATTGAGAGAGAGGCATGGCCCCATTTTATATTTTACTCTATGTCTTAAAGAAATAAAATGAACTTGGAACAATTACTGAATTCAAATGAAGCTGTTCTGAGATTCACAGGGATGACAGAGCTGGTGTTTTCTCCCCACCGCTAAACAGGTCCCAAAGACAAACACCAATGAATTAGACATTACTCTTCTGGTGAGTGGAAGCTAGATAAGGCAAATTGAACTATTGAGAAAATTACATTTCTTGGATGGATCCAAAAATGGATCAAAGCACATTTTTAATGACTATTATAAGAAGTTTCTGTGTAAATATAAAGATACTCATTCCCTTTCCCTTCTTTGAGTTTTATTAAACCACACATGATAATTCACTTATTTCCTTTTCTAGGACATAGCAAATCATATTAGCATGAAAAATTAATTCTCCAAATTCCTGTGAAACATCTGAATCTTTCCATCTGTGGATCTAAAATAGCCAGAACTCAAACTGCAATTTAAAGAATTAAACAACCATTAGTAGAACGGTTAATACTCAGGAAGAGCTGGCATAATTCCAAAGCAATGTTCAAGTTGAAAGCTCCATTTGGGATATTTTACTCATTGTTCAGCTATTCTCAGCTGTGAAGTAAGAAAGGCAATATAATTTACCCCAAGAAATAGGTGAGTCATTTTAAGTAGAGCAGATATAGTAGTAGAGTGTTCCAGAAAAAGTTTTGAGGAAGCAGGATCTTGGAAGAAAAATATAATAGAAGCTAGATGGCTAAAATATGTGCTACTTCTATGAGAAAGCAGCCTTTTTTCATCACTTAGACTCTGATACCTACTTGCAATCTAACCTTGTAGGAAAAAAATTGGATTCTCTATTCTATAGGAAAATGCAGGGAATAAACCAGTAGTTTTTTGCCATGTCAGTTAAGGAATATGACAGCACTGAAAAGAGAATCAACATTCTTTCAGTAAATAAACCTTGGCCTTAACTAAGTTCTCCAAATACCAAATATTCCATTTTAACATAAAGTTCTTCCTAAAATGCCACCACAGGATTCAGTTAAAATATCATTTCATTCTTTAAATAACAACACAATATCAACATGTTGGCTAGACTCTTTCACATACCGTACATTTGTATCATTTGAATTTGTATATATGGCATTGTATTATTTCATTTTGGATTTTATTATTCTGTTTTATATGCATCTTAAATTTTGTACTCTATGGATATATACTCTATTAAGCCCATCTTTGTAAGATATAGATTTTTTTGTATTCAGTCAAAAAGAAAAAAACAATAAAACGTTGACAAATATTTGAATAAAATAAAACATGAGCAATATTTGTGCTAATTTTATAATCCCATCTATTAACTAACTAGGTCACCAAGTGAGTCTTTTTTTCCCCTCAGCTGATTAAATTACTACTGTAGTATTCATTTGATCAATATACAGCCATAATAATGAGGTGTCAGACTGTGTGTCAGTATATTCAAAGTGTATCAAAGCATCAGGTGATTCAAAAATCTTCTTAAAATACAAGATTTTGACAACTCGACTTCAGTTCAATGTTAGTTCTTTAACAAGTGACTGTGAGTATATGTGTGTATTTGTGTTGTGTGACTTGTGATTGAATGTTTTTCTAGACCTTGCAATTTTCTGTATCAGGTAAGTATTATCTTCTTAATCCAATCAAAATAAACAAACATAAAATGACATGGGCTCTGCATGTTGGAACCTGGGCTCAGTGATGAAATGAACAAAATTAACTTCCCCAAGTCCGTAAAAATGTTTCAAGCAAGCCTCCAGCAGTAAATAAAGGCAGAGAAATCAGGCAGTATGGTGGAATAAAAAAGCAGCCTACCAAGAGCTTAGTGTCCAAAGAGTGCAGCAGGAATCACGGGCACAACACCAAGAATGGGTCTCCGAGATGACTCCATTTCTCAGAGGGAGGGAGGACTAGGTAAGCAGGTCCCTTGTCTCAAGAATTACCTCAGAACACCATACCCCAATCAAGACAGAAAAAATAAAATCAGACAGTAATAGGAGCTGGGCATGGAGAAGGAGAAGAACATTTATAAATTCCAAGTTGTTAGACAAATCCCAAATCACCAAATGGCAGAATCATGTTCTAACCGAGCATATTCGAATCTCTACAGAAAAGACAAGTAACGTCAGTTCCATATACCTATGTAGAAAAACCCTGGAAGTGATGAGAAAACTGGCACTTATATGGAAGGATATTATTTGCTCCACTTAAACAATTTCCACTAGACCTATTCACTAATCTTGGTCTTAGAACTCACTTCTCTGAAATAAGAAGAGGTTATTCTCAAGTTTAGATCAGTGGACCTTGACAAGCATTAAATGCCCCCATCCTAGTACTACGGAGATTTTCAAGGTCTTTATTTCACACTGTAAAGATTGTGTGAAGTTATGAGAGAGAACTTCATGAATCAATCCAGAAGGGGTCCCAAGGGATATATAATATCAAGAAAAGGAGGACCTAAGACGATAATACCTGTTAAGCATTCAAAGAAATAAATTGGTCCCAGATCTTAGAGTAGGAGTTAATTTCTAGGTAGGGAGTAAATTGTTTCATCAGGGATAATTGGAACTCATTCATTCTTTCAATTATTAAGTCATTAATGAACAGGTATGTAAATGAAGCTAGGCTAGTTGGAAGGCTATTGCAGTAGTTCAGAAGATACATGAGAAAGGTGGAAATGGGGAGACATGATGACTTGCAGTGAGTGATAAAAGAAGTAAAAGAGATGAGACATAATAATGTTGTTTGGGGAATTAGTATCAAGAAAGACTTCCATAATTCTGACTTGAGGACCTGTTTGGAGGTAACAGGAGAATGTGGAAAGCAAAAAGCATTAAGTTCAGTTTTGGCCATGTGAAACTTGAAACGTTTCTGAAAAATCCAAGCATAAATGCCAAGTAAGCAAATAATTGTATGGATCTATAACTCAGAAAAAAGTCTTGGCTGGATATATAAATATAAAAATGTTCAGCGTGTGGATATTGACTAAAGTCCTGGAAATCGATGTGATCATATGAGGCTGCTAGGCTGAGAAGAGAAGAGGAAAATACTTAGGTCTTGAAGGAAAAAAGCCAAGAGACAAGGCTGAGTAGAAAAGAAATGTAAGAAGAAAACCAAGAGGAGTGTATTATAAAGCAAAGGCTCATATACTGTTGAAAAATTAACTTAGTGAACTGAGATCCCATAGGTTTCCTTGGGCAGCATAGTTTTACAGAAGTGGCTCTGGCACTTTCAATTCATTAAATTGGACTGGAGTGGGTTAAAGAATCAGGAAATATGAAGAAAATGGAAGCAGCTCTAAGCAGCTCTAGAGAAAAAAATTTTCCTCTATTTTAAACATGGGAAAAAGGAGCATGGCTGAGCATTCAGGGAGGTATTTATGTTTAGTGGTGGGAGGTTGAAGGAGTTCCAAAATACTGACTTTTATTTTCTATAGGAAGTAAGAGACTTCTGAAACTCTGCTGATTGTGGTGAAGCAGAAGAGGCTGGAAGTCTGGGTGGAATAGAAAGATCTGAATTTGTTATTGTGGAAAGTAAGACAATTTGCTGAATAGGAAAATGTCCTTTGATATTTAAGCAGTGTTTATATTGTTGAAAAAAATTGACAATAGTATCATTCCAATCTGAGTGTGTAGATTCCTTTGGCAATGCTCACTTGCCCAAGTGGAGATGCAGAGAGTGGCTGGGATCATTATGATGTAGGCAGAGTTTCAGGTTTGGAAAAGATTGACTGAGATAGAGGAAAGGGCAATCTAAAACAGAAGGCAGTGAAGAGTGAAGAAAGGAGGTAATGATGGGCAATAAGAAAGATGGGAAATCAGAGTTTAAACTTCCAATAGGGTCAAAGAAAGAAAAGTTGGTATGGAAATGGTTAAACAAATAGTCTGGAAGCACAAGCAGTAGGGGCTGGACAATGGGAAGTTTCAATGAATAATTTTGGAAATGGGTGAGTTGGGGTGACTGCAAGGCCCACAGTGTGACTGTATGAGGGTATGATTAGATGGATGAGTGATACTGGAGAAGATGCAGTAGGAATGGAAGATCCTGGGGACCAGGCACCAAAGTCTGCACTGAATGTGTATTCCACAAGATGAGTTAATACTATCCAAAAGGAGGACTCTCAGGACGTAGAGCTAGGAAAACAGAAAAAGGTTTCACAATCTCACAGGTGAGAATTAGTCTGAAGTGGAGTCTGTGTTTTGTAAATAATTTGCTTAATGGGACTGCAGGGGAAGCAGTGTCCACAGGAGAGCAAAGGGGAGGAAATAGAGAAACATAATGACTACTAAAATTGAGGCTGACCTCAAAGAGTTAGATGATTGTGTTGTAGTCACAGGAAGTAGAATGTTCAACCTAAAGCATCTGAGTTTAATTTGCTATATTTAGCATTTGTTTATTTATACATTCAGAATATAGAATAACAGAGCCAAAATCTGTATAACTGTCAGAGACAAAGTAATCATGCAAATTTATGGAATCCCCTAATGAATGAATAAAAAGGATTTAAGTTTCAGGTAAAAATAATAATGAAAATTAAAAAAAACCCAAAAACCGAAAAAACAAAAAGGCACGTGGAATTTAGAAGAAGAAGAAGGATAAAAAGAAAGAGAATGAAGCCCAGTTACCACGATTTCCTGTGACATTTCCTTCAAAACTAATAAGAATTCATTTCAAAAATTATACACATGCATTGACTTGACTTCTTTACCAGAATATATCTTTTTGATGTTTTACACACGTGTTTTTATTTCCAAGAGTATAAGTCCTCGCTTTATTTCACTAACACATTAAATGTACTAGTTGTAAAGGCAGGGTCTAATTGTTCTATTAACTCTGTTTCTTAAAGTGCAAATTCTACTTGTTGAATTTGTTATTCTTTCATAAATGTGGATTTTCTTAAATATGTGGTGATTAAGTTTATTGCAACATATTTTTGCAGCATCTTCTACAGTTTTTGAACTGCAGCTTTCTGAAGCAGCACCAGGTGACATCAGCTACCTGTATTGGTTGTCTTTTTCTAATGGTAGTCAAGAAGTACAGATGCTACTTCTCTTCTACTTTATCTTTTTGCCAGAGATTCATTTCAGTTTCTTGTTTATTGATACTTCCCTTGTCTTACTTTCAGTGTAATACATAATTATTTTTATAATAGCTCTATTGTTTCTGAGTTTGAAAGATATGGGAGGTGGGGAGGAATGCAATATGAATGCTGTCTACTACTTTGGAATTAGAAATTTTAAGAAAACTATACCTACACCTGGAAATGATTCATTAAATATGATGAGAACCAGAGCTTCATAAATGCTACCTTTATTCATAATGAGATAAAGAAAATTATTACTGCCCAATTAAAATTTTTATATTATATTATTTCCAATTTTCTATAATGGAAAACACAGTATATACTTATTGGTTCTAAACTTCTGCTACTTATTTTTAAAATTCTAAGATCTTATTAGATTTTCTTTAAAGATTTGTTTTCCCGTTGAATTATACATTTGGTTTCTCTCCAAATCCATTTAATTGAATAGAATGTCTGGAATCACACTCTATTATAAAATAAAATAAAAGCAGCCTAAACTCTAGAGAAAAAACAACTTAATTAATTCATGAATATTAAAAAAGGATATTGCATCTGAACTTACTAGGTTGTGTGCAAACCAAAGAACCAAGCAAGTGAGTTCGTGTATACTAACACAAACAATATAAATCTAGGCCACAAAGTGATAATCTATGTTTGAAATTCTGAAGTGAAGATAGCATTTCAGTTATATTGATCTATTCAGGATTTGTCTTTTTCTTGTCATCATGATATTATATTTGTTTCAATAAAAATACCATTCTAGGAAGAATCACACAACACCATATCCTTCTTGAAAGATGCAAGACAGTATGACATTAAAATATTGGGATCATCTGGATTCTTTTATATTTCATATTTGAAATTCTGTTGTCGTGACAGAAGGGAAGCATAAATGCTGAGTGTAGATCATTGCCCAAAGTTTATTAAAACTAAAATTCATAACGTGTACTGAATTCTTCCCATATGACAGGCATTTTGCTCACAGCATACATTGTCTTAGGAATATGTGCTAAATGGTCAAGTTCAGGGGTCAGGCCCTAATCTAACAGTTAGAATAAAATCTCACTGGGTGTCCCCTGCACCTCAGTCCCAGGTAGGCTGATGCAGCAACATAGCTAATGGTTGAAAGTCACATGTTCCAGGATAGCAGGTGTGAGGTGACTGCACCCAAGAAATTGGAAAGTATCTGCTTGAGCAAACTTATCCCATGCATTGTCGAAGTTCTCAGTTATTGTCAAGAGAGTGTTTTGCTTATTTATTTTGTTTTTTTGCACATATTATGGCATTCCCCTAGGTTCTGAGGCATGTTGAAGAAGTTTAAGATCACATTCAACTCCTTGAAGAGCTTAGATAAATGGTCTGGTGGGGGGAACAAAACGCATTAAAAAATTACCAGCTGGGCTTCCCTGGTGGCGCAGTGGTTGGGAGTCCACCTGCTGATGCAGGGCACGCCGGTTCGTGCCCCGGTCCGGGAGGATCCCACGTGCCGCGGAGCGGCTGGGCCCGTGAGCCATGGCCGCTGAGCCTGAGCGTCTGGAGCCTGTGCTCCGCAGTGGGAGAGGCCGTGGCAGTGAGAGGCCCGCCTACCGCAAAAAAAAAAAAAAAAAAAAAAAATTACCAGCTATAGAGACCACCAAAATACACTAGAAGTTTATATAGAACCAGGTAGAGACACAATGCTGAGAGGATTAATTTAAAGAAAGATGTTTTGGTCATGTTGAGTTGAAATAAGATTTGAGATGGACCTTGAAAAAGTTGAAAATTTAGCCTGGCAGGTATGAGAGTACCTACTTCCCTGGTGAATGGAAAGGCATAAATGATGTCTCCAGAATGAAATAAACAGGAAATGTTCATAGAATGTTAGCATACTTCAGTGTAGAGATGATATTAGACAGTATTTACAAATTTGTATAAAGGATAAAATGTGAGTTAGCCATTTGAAGAACTGGATTATCAAACTGATGTATTTAAAATGTGATCGATTGTACTGAGTAGTTTTCTTATATGATGAAAGGGGGGGAAGAAAAAAAGGAAAATGCTATTTTTATTTACTTTTCTGTATCAGACACTGTGCTAGGCTTATCTGCTGCATTCATCTCAACAAATCTGAAAAGGTAGGCAATAATGTGAACTGACAGACAACTACTGGGACTTAGAAATGGATAAATTGCCCAAGGTTAAAGAGTGGGTAATGGTAGAGCCAGGATTCAAAGCCAGGTGTGCTTGCCTATAAAATCTTTTCTTCCCCTATAGCACGGAGTGCACAGTGGCCAAGTGTTTAGAATATTTCTGACTTAGGTTCTATATTTTAATAACAAGTACACATAGAGACATATATATATTTATGCCTGTGCATATATCTATATACGCCTCTCTGTATATCAATATATATGTATATACCCTCCTGGGAGTATATGTATGATTATAACTCTTCCTGTGAAAATATATACGTACATAGATATATGTATACATGTGTATATATTGGGTTGGCCATAAAGTTCGTTCGGGTTTTTGGTACACCCCTATGAAAACCCGAATGAACTTTTTGGCCAACCCAATACATTTATTCATTTAACAAATACATATTGAATAACTAATATGTGTAAGCAACTTGAGTGACTTGCAAATGTAAATCTAGCCCTATCCTTTCTGTTAGCTCAAAATTTTTATCAAAAATTGGGACCAACAAATCTCAATGCTAATCTTATGTGTAAGGGAAATCTCTGTTTATGCAAAGGAATTAAACATTAATATAGACCTAAATGTTTTAAGTTTTTGTTTTGTATGTGTATCTTATTATAATTCTTATTTTACCTTTCTTCCAGGTATTTCTGTTCAGAATTAAAAGCAACACAACTTTTTTTTTTACCACAAAATGTTTTATTGCTAACCCTCAATTAAAACTTATAAAAGAGAATAAAAAGAAAAACAATGTCAGAGATCCTTCAGAAGTCCATTCATGTACTATACCCAATTCTCCCCAATTATTACCATTTGCCTTCTTGCACAGAACATCCTGCAATATTTGCCAAGTACCTTTTAGAATCACAATCAAAGAATAAAAGTGAGCCTCAGTGATTTTTGGCTCGTGTAGATACTGTGTTCAGTAGCAGCTTGCGGCATTGATTTGCCCCAATGGAATGTTGTTTCCGGAAAGAGGGTGAATGAATCACTTTTATGGGCATAGAGTCTTTCTCTGCACGTAATCTTGCATTATTAATGGCTGATTCAATTTTGCTGGCTAGAATTAGAGTTCTTTCTAGGGTAAGGTTAAATTTAAGTAGCTGTCTTGTGATTTCCTGTATGACCAACCATTAGTATTATTTAGACCCAGAACATTACATTTTTCTTTTCCATATATCTGAATATGTTCTTAATTTCTATGTTAACTTCTGAAAATACTTTTAGCATTTGTAATGCAATACTTTAAGACATGGACTTTGGAGTCAGACACACCTGGATTTGATTCCTGGATCTATCATTTAAGCTTCATAATTTTGACAGTGTTATTATTGCTAAGGCACATCTTCTTTGTTTCAGAAATAAGGGATGAAGTGACCTATCTAGTTAGAGTTATTGTAAGGATGAGAGAAGATAATAGAAGTCCCTAGTAGGCTTCTTGGCATTTAGTAAGCCCATAATAATTTGCCAGACACTGTTACATTAAGCAATCAACAATAAACATGGCAACTATTCAAAAATACCAACACAGGTCTAAATTATCATTGCATATGGATTTATTTTCTTGCTCTTTCAAGTTCACAGTTACATTTTTATATTTAGTGAACAGTTATTAATTGGACAACTGCTATATGTGTGGCAATATGCTAAATATTTGGGTGCATTGCAATTCTGATCATTAAGGGATTTGCATCTATCTGAAAGGGAAAGATCAGAAAACATGAAGGTGTGAATAATGCAAATCATAGATATACACATGTTGCATTGTGTGGTAGAGAGAATGAATGTACCAGAACTAAAGAAGAAGAAAATGGATAAAGATGAAAATTTAATATAGTCAGGAAAGGCTTGATAAAGGGCTTAGGAACTCAATTATGATCTTGAAAGGTAGTTACAATTTCTATAAACAGCTGGGAAAATGTACATTTGTATAATTTATGAAGGAATAAAGACATTTGTGTCTGACTCACAGAGACTTGGAGTTAAGGATATATACATACACAATTCCCCGCCCCACCCCAGTACAGAGACCCAGAAAGTTTATGTTGCTTGCTCAGGTACTTAACAATTAGTCAGTGGTAAATCTCAAATTGTTGTCTAGGTCTCCTGCTCCTGTTTCAGTACTTTTTTACTGCAATGTGTTGGGTGAGTAAGCCTTCAAAAGCTTCTTGAATTATTCATATAAAATATGGACAATCCTGTCTTATTGCATAAGGCCATTTCCATTTATAGATATTAAGACTTGTCTTGTATTCAGCCTCTCAATGACTAATTCCTGCACCATCAATTTCAGTACTGTGCTGGAGCTGGATCCCACAAGTTCATGAAAGTCAATTATGTGCATTGCTTCCCAGGTCCATGTTCAGTAATGTCACACTGGTAGTTTGAAAACAGCCATGGTGGGAGTATTTGCACCATGGAAACGAGCAAATGTTACAAATTATGGGGTTTTTTTTTCCTTCTGGGGAGTCGGTTGATAAACATTTACCAGCACATCACTACATAGTAAATTCTATACAATTCCACTATTAATGTAGCTAAAAATATAAAATTATGTTTTTAATTTTAAACAAATGGACTTTAGAGTGAGATGTTGAAAGATCAAAGAAATAATAGTATTTGAATGAAAGTAGCAAAAATAGACGAATTATTAGGTTCTACCAGAAGATTCACTCATAATTAAAGAGGAACAGTGTTTTGGCATATAATGCATATGGAATTTGCAATTGTAAATTTTAAGTATCTATGTAAATTTACATAAACTAAATAGAAATAACCTACCAAGAATAGATAAATTCTGTCCCAGAAACTCAAAGCCATTTCTGTTTCAGAAAATCTATAAATCTACTCTGGTATTAATCAGTTGGTAGAATATAAAAATAATGATTATTTCAATAAATGAAGATAAAGCATTTGATTATAAAATCTTAGTGATTAGGTATAATAGGATAATGTCATGTGCAAGCTACATATAGAAAAATACATGCTTTCTTTTATAAAGTACATAATAATTGCAAAATATATTCATTACATATGCTCAACAAAAATATGCTATTTTATATATGTAGACATAGACCTGGAAAATTATACTGAAAACATCAACCAGATATCACATTGTGTGTGATTTTTCCTTCATTAGAATTGCCCTATTTTTAAAATTTCTCCACAGTGAAACATTTAGACTACGTAGATGGTGAAAATTATGCAAATAAAATATAGAGATGAGACATTGCTCACAACAGCAACAAAAACTTAAAGTATCCAAGAGTAGTTTAAAT